>NC_137501.1:2525000-2550000 GCF_041902795.1 Electrophorus electricus
CATATCTGCTAATAACTTGTAATCATTAATTATTTAACTAAAATAAATAAATGACACTGGCAAATCTTTATACTCCTAGAACTTAGCAGTGTCTCCAGATTCTTTCTTGTTTCTTCTTACTACAAATCTTTCATATTAGTTTCAGTATAAGGCACTAAATCATTTACAGTAATGTCTGTTTAGCATGCCTTAACAGTAATTAGTAAATAACAAGCTATGAACTTTAAAGCTTAATTGATCAAGTTAATTGATGGACACTATATCTGAAACTTTGATAATGACCTACTGAAAAGGCATTAATTAAGGTCAGGCACTACAGCCAATTCAGCGGGGGAAGGACGTGTGATGCCATATAATGCCATATGTTTTCACAACAGAACCTCACTGTAAAATGTGTACGGTGTAACAATATAGACTACTGGATTAAATGTGATATAGGCAGACTGAAGAAAAACTTTCTAGAAGAATGCATCTTGCAAAGATCATAAGGTCATATGTAAAATCCTCAAAGAAAGCTCCCCATGGTGAAAGCTAAAGATCACACAGGCCTGCACTCGATAATGTCTGTGTTCATGAGTCTACAACAAGAAAACACTGAACAGTGGTGATCATGGGAGGTTACCACTGTGGAAACCACTGCTCGCCAAAAAAAATATTGATGCCTGTCTCAAGTTTGCTAAAGACCACCTGGATGTTCCGCAAGTACAACTGGAACAATGCCCTGTGGACAGATGAGACAAAAGTTGAAATATTTAAGAAATGTATAACTACATTTTGTTTTGAGAAAACCAAACCCTGCACACCAACATTAAAACCCAATTCCAACTGTGAAGTCTGGTAAAGACTGGTGTGGGGCTGCTATGCTCCCTCATGGCCTGGACAGTCTGCAATATGACCACTGAATTCCAAGTATATCAGAAAATTCTACAGCAGAATGTAATGGCGTCTGTCTAAATCCCAGAATGGATTTTGTTATGCAACATGACTGTTTTCCAAAACAGCAGTAAATCAACAACAGAGTGGCTCAAACAGAAATGTGAGTTTTAGAACAGGCACGTCATCATGAGCCCTGACCTCAGTTTCCATTTGAAATGCTGGGACTGGATCAATATGACTTGAAGACATTCCCAGAAATATGCATAAACATAAGTGGTTTTGTGTAGAGCATTGGGAAAAATTGGGCTGGACTGATCAGAACCACTGTGTTGGACTTCAGCTACTGATATAACTGCCACTAAAGGAGGTTTTATTAGTTAATATATTTCTTCTAAACATAAAGGTTCATATACTTTTTCCATCTATGAGCTTGATTGTATATTTAATTGGTTAATAGGTTATGGCACAAATAATTCCAAAATTTCACAAACTTTAGGCCACTATAGATATTATGAATTCCACATAAAGGCACAAAATATCATGACAATGAAAAACCAGCCAAAAGCCTGTTACCTTACATACAGCACAAAGTGTGCCATAGAGCAGGAGGGGTCAAGAACAGGGGCTGTAATACAAACCCTCCGGGTGACAGATCGCCAGACTCAGCTGTATTCCAATAAAGAGAAGCGCTCATCTGGACAGGGGAGCAAGACTGCACTGGGACCCACACAAGCTTCGTCTGCTCGGGCTGTGCTCGCTGTGGCATCGCAAAGTAATGGAGGTGCAGGGTGGGCTTCCGGACTAACGCGAACCCTGCCCCCCATTAACCCCCTACTGAACCACCCCCACCCCACCCCATCCCCATGAGTTTCCCAGAGCAGAGAGCCGAAGAAAAGAGAGCAGGGGTGGAAGCCTGGAAAACAAGATCAAATGGAAAAGCTGGGGAGGGTGTGGGAGTGCTTTGCAGGAGGACAATGCTGCCAGTTCCCGGTCTCATTAGTCCTCAATTCCCCTCCCAGTATCCTGCATCTCTTCTTGGAGGCTGACCTCCTCCCACACCTCTATGCAGCTGCCCGCGGGGGTTGGTTAATGAGAACATTTTCAGCAGGTCTCGGATCGGCCACAAGGAAGCTGTCCATTCTATGGACATGCCTCCCCGCTCCTTAATGCGAATGCTGTCTGATGCATGAAGGAACCAAGACTTCAGGCTGGCTCAAAAACTGGGGGGAAATGCTAAGCTAGCTGCTGCAGGTAGATGTGGCAGGAGAAGCCACACCAAGAAGTAGTAACACCATTGGCTTGCTCTGGGAGCAGACTTCCCAAACAGTCAAATGTGGGTCAGAGAGTCTGAGCGGCATGAGAGCAGTAGAGAGCCAGAGGACTCTCCTTTAGAAGTGCATGAGCAGGGACGAGGGCCAACCCCAAAGGCAGAGGCTGTAGGATCTGGGCCCGCCATGTGGTCATCTGACTGTTTTTCTAATACATGTTTGCTGTGGTCAGAGAGAAATGAAGCTAAAAAGAGTCATGCTGCTATCTTTAACAGCCGCAGCGACTCCTGAGGTAGACCGTCGGTTTGACTTACATTCAAAGGAAAGGATGTTTTGCCTTCTTGAATAATCATTTGCTACAACTGGAGAATTTCGCATTGCAAACCATTCTCAACAGCAATGGGGCATCACATTAATGTCCTTCTAATTAAAAAGAGTAAGAATAAAAAAACTTTGCCATATCATGTTGAAAAGATTTAGTGCTATGCTTTAAAAACTAAAATAAAAGTCTAATATGGAAACATGGGCACAAGAACTCAGAAAAATACTACCAGCAAATCACACAAGCATATTAACATGGGAAGACAGTAGACTGCACACAGTTTGTGTGCACAGTATGACTATACACAGTAGCCTGTACACAGTTTGTCAAAGCTCTTTCCCATGTTTTCATTTTGAGATGGTAAAAATAGTTTTCAAGTCTCTGTAGTAGAATGTGGGTCTGGCCATATATCACCATCTTCCAGGTCCCACACCCACCAGCAGAGCAATGGAGCACGCGCTACCGTCCTGTGTCTGGTTCTCTGTGGGCACAGCTTGGTGGGCACAATCCTAGCAGTTAGGTAGAAGACTGCTCTAGGAATAACAGTATAGCAATCAGCACTGAAACCCATAGAAAATGTGCATATAGATAGAACTTGACAGAACTTGCTCTTTCAAAGTTTTTTTGGGAGGTGGGGGGTGTGTGTGTGCCAATGCTACACTTAGGATCGGTTCATGTATTGCCAGCATGTCATCAGCCTCTGTCTGGCCTTCTCCAGGGGCTAAGAACAGATTAGTAAAACTTAAGTGCTGCAGTCTCCCACTGATCAATACAGTCTAATCCGCAGCCAGTTAGAATTAATAAAAGTGTGTTTCCTCAGAGACAGATAAAAACCCTGCTGGCATTTTGTTTGTCTCCCTGAGTGGAGCGGTTTTGTGGAGATGGTTTGCACTTTGCGACCTGCTCTACTCTCAGCGGACTTTGAAGTAAAAGCATAGTGGAGAGAAGTAAAAAGGAAGACAGCGAGGGGAAAGAGAGACAGATGCTTCTAGCCATGCAGCTTATCTGGGGAGCCTCAATATCTTCAGAGAGGGAGAAGTGGTGCAATGCCATCTAATCTCTTGTTATGACTGGGAGATGGATATTCAAGTCATAGCACCTCAAACCATGTTAACTTAAAGGGAAGAAATGTTGCTTGCAGTCCAAATCTAGTGGTCATGAACAAAGTCAATAATTGCATCAAAAGTCAGGCTTGAAAAATACAAAACACCGAATGGCAACAATCGTATGTGATACAGCTGTTTTTCTGCAGAAAAAAAAGAAAACAAACAAACAAGAAAGGATAATGCATCAACTCCAAAACCTCACTGCTGCACTGCTTTCACAGTGGCTTTTGAACACGTCATCTGTGCCTACACCACACACAATCATGCGTGTTAAAAATGCAGTGAAGAAAGCAAGATATCCTCATCGCGTAAATATTCTCTTGCACATGCTCTGTTACATGTGCCCCAATTGTTCACCTGCGTTTCTCAGGTTTATTCGGAGCCTAACTCCATGGTGAAGAAATTGCGCAGTGAAATATTGCAGATTTCAGCAGTCTGCGCTAGTTAATGGCTCTGTTTAGCACAGCCCTGTAGCACAAGCCCACACTTAGGAGTGCTCATCAGCAACGCTGCTTCTTTTAGCCAGTCTCCACTCTGATTGGGGCTGCTTTCATTCCCTCTAAGACCACGTTCCTGCCACACTCCCTGAACCAGAGGAGACCTGCACCTGGTGGCTGAAACAGCCGTGTCATTTCCGGCCACTCTGACTCAAGCACTTTAGGCCCTTGTCTCCTTCAGTGGTACGAAAAAAATCTGAAGTAGGCGGCAGCGGGAAAAGAAGAGAGATGGATAGATGGAGAGAGAGAGAGAGAGAGAGAGAGAGAGAGAGAGAGAGAGAGAGAGAGAAAACATCAGTGCAAACACAGAGCTTTGGAACCAACAAACAATTCAACAAACAAAATATCCGGTCAGTGGTGATGTGACCTGCAGTTCTGGGAAAGGGTGATGGCATGTTTGGGGCAAAGGCATTCATTCCAGCACAGAGGAAACACTAGTCAATTAAAGCCTTAATTTTCATACTTGTTTTCATCCTGCTTTGCCAAAGCACAGCAAGGATTTCGCTCTGCCATCCACCGTACAATTCAAAGAGACTCCTTTCCTTATGATGGACAGCATGATTTTCTTTTGTGATGCTTATTTTGCATTGCAATAGCTCAGGCCCACAGACGAGTTTGTTTGTCTGACAGGCATGAGGTAAACAATGGCCGCTTCTTGAACCATCCAAAGTCCATGTTCACACCGAGATCAGTGGTGGAATGGAAGCTCTTAAACCTGCCCTGGAGTAAGAAACATGTTGTAGAGAAGCGGGGTATTATCCAAAGGATGCCCACAAGCTGGCTCAGAGAATCTGAGCTGGATTCTAATTAATGGATTTCCTGGATTGCAAGGCCTCTGCTAAATCGCTTCATCTTACAATTAACGTCTCCAAATTTCGAGGTCCATTCTAGACATTTATGTCAATATAAGAGGTATCTTTTTAAAATCACTAAATTAAATGGCATCATTATATTCCATTTCTGTGTGTCCATAACTGGTGTGTGTCCATAATTTGATATATTAGCCAAATGGAACATGGCAGAGCAGGTGGAGCAAGTTGCTAGCAAAATCAAGGTCATGAGATTAATTCCCATTATTGCACTGCTAACAATATTTCAACTGCTCCGGACAAGACCATCCACCCAATACTTAAACTGACAAAGTGCTTGTTGAAGGGACTTTGCTCAGACTGCACTATGCAAGGACAGAGGGCTTCACATCACAACAGGCTTTGTTTACAGACGTGGGGGTCAAGATTTTGAGTGACAGCTAATGTAGTTTTGGCGGTTTGCCGACAGAGGTGCAGCCCTGAACTCTGGGAGTGACCCATTATTCAGAGTGTCAGAATAAATAACTAACACACACAAAAAATACAACAGTAACAAACACACACACACACACACACACGCACACACACACACTCACGCACACGCACACACACGCACACACACACACACACACACACACACACACACACACACACGCACGCACACACACAACCCACACATAAAAGACAATGAAGACAATGCCTGCCTCTTGAATGACTAAACTCTTAATTTCTGTATTGTTATTAAGAGACACATCTGCCAGAAGGAAAGAATGGACATTCTATAGGACTGTATTTTTTTTGACTCAGAAAGGGGCTTAGAAACAAACACTGAACCTCGCTCCTCACTTGTTACGCTCTGTAGACGCTACATTCAGTGACGAAAGACAAGGACATTTCTCACACTCCCAAACTACACATATACATTAAATAGCCCTTCACTGTGCCCCGGAGCATGGACAAACACTGTTTCCCAAGTGAGAAAATAAGGAAGACAAGGAATGAAACTATTTTCTCCGAGGCTCATCTGAACTCTGCACTCATCTTTGGTGAAGGGGTGTAGGGAGGTGTATGGGGGGGGGGGGCTCGTGGGGGTGGGTGTGGAGGGGTGAATTGGGGGGTGGGGGGGTGGGCTCGTGGGGGTGGGCTCGTGGGGGGTTGTATGGGGGTACGCTCGTGGGGGGTTGTATGGGGGTGGGCTCGTGGAGCTGGGTGTGGGGGGTATATGGGGGGTGGGCCACTATGCATACCCTCCCCCCACCTCCTTGTCACTGTGTGGTCCCTGAACTGTGAACCCGTGCTTACTCAGAATGAAGATCCACCAGTCTGCGGCAGAGGCACTGGCATGTTTTACACTCCAGCATAACAGCCTTTACGCGCAGAGGTCACAATGGACTACAGATATTCTATTTTGCTCAGATCTGAGTACTTGAGGGTGTGAAACTCATTTTGAGCCTTAAAGAACAAGCAATTTGCAAAACATCATGGTTGTAACACTACAGACCTGCAGGCCCAAGGCACAGCATCCACAGGGAGGAAGGAGACAGCTTGAGTGTGACGGCTCTGTTGTGATGATTTACAGCTAAAAAATAGTCCTCTAGTGTCTGCTATAAAGCTCTCTAGTCTAGTCTAGTCTAAAGTTCTCTCTCTCTCTTTCTCTTTCTCTCTCTCTCTTTTTCTGTATGTGTGGATTGCCCCTGAACAGCAGAAAGCCATAGCAGAACACAAGGCTTTACTTCAAACATGGTGGACCGACTTATTCTGCCTCTCTAAGGTCAGACTACAAGGTCTATATTTTTCAATTAAGTGCAGTTTATGTGCCCGAGCAGCCTGTCACCTCCCAGGGCTCTCGCTTTACCTTTGAGAGCCCGCTCTTCAAAAGCTCACCCACTGTTTTGTGGCCTAGTGCTCAGAAACGATGATTGCTCCACAGGCTAACCGGCCTGTGAGCTCTGTGGAAGGTGTCTTTCTCATAAAGGTTAGCTGTGAAATTCTTTGAGCTGGCCTAAACCCCCAACCCTGGGGCCAAAAGGGCATGTCTGTAGACCCCCCACACACAGAAAGGACCTGGGACAACATACCACAGGATGCAAGCATGAACTGTATGGATACTTCTGATGGAGTAAGTCTCTGGAAAAATAATTTAGCATGTATATCCTACCCGCCTTGCATTTGTGCAGTGTTTAATCACACCTCTAAAAACAAGCGACCAAGAGTTGCCAAAGTGCTTACCTGTCTGTATATCTCCTGGTGGCGTCTGTAAGAACAACACCATGAGGAGCGTGGCTGAAAGGCGGGTCCCGCATCAGTCTGTAGCGCAGTGGCTGGCATGGCCAGCAGAGCATGGTGCCGGGCCTGGAGACCATGAGCGTGGCGTCAATCTCCAGGTGCTGCTCCATGGTGAAGAACTGCACGCCGTACACCTCTTCATCCACGGAGAGCTTGATCGTGAGCGCCGTGTCGCAGTAGGCGGTCTGCGGACCCAGTGACACGTTGTTGCCGCTCAGCGTCAGCAAGAGGACGTTTTGCAGGGTGGCCGCGTTGCCCTCCTCCGCCAAGAAGAAGGTGACCCATATGGTGAGAGAGTCGGGCACCAGCGGGTGGGCGAAGTCCAACTGCAGCATGCAGCCCTGTGGGGGGCAGGAGGCCGACCCCACACTGGTCGAGTCCAGCCCAGCATTGGGGCTCCATGTGCGCACGCTTGGTTCACAGACCTGCTCCACGTCCGGCGCCCCTGGGGAACCAGGGTCAAGTCACATCAGGTTAGTCCTAAATGCTGAGAGAGCACTAGGGGCCAACATAGCACATTTAATAACATTTGATTTCCTTGCAATGTCGCTCTCAGGCATATGAAAACATGTTCATTTCTAGGCTTGGTTCAAGTCATGTGTCTGAGCTCCTGCAAAACGTAACAACATAGGCAAGGAATGTGCCACAATCCAGCCATGAATCACGCTGCTAAAATTGCTGCTGCTAACCATTTCAACATGTACTAACCGTTCACTTTAAGACCAACCTGTGGTGATTTCTTCACACTTTCCTTTCATTTACTAAAATGGATAATCAACAAAAATACTACTGTATTGCACCTCGAATGTGGCAGAACCTGTACAAACTGACGCCTCTGTTCAGCATATGTGTATGGTAAAAGAACTGAGACCTAACTAGAGACACAATTTTCTCTTTTTTGTTGTGTTACGTAAGAGAATCAGTAATTCAAAATAGTGATTACCATATGCTCAAACAACAGTTGGGAATTCTATTGTGATTATGTTGAACATTCCTTCCTGCTCCTATTTAGAATTTGCTCTGCTTTCTTCCTAACCGCCGTGTCACTAGACTGAAATTGGACAGTGAGTGGTGAAAGACACATTTCAAAAACAAACAAACAAACAAACAGATTCAGAGGAGCAAGCAATGTCCTTTAGCAGGAGGTCATTTGGGGAATTTTGGCCTTCAGCCCAGTTATTCTTCCAGGAGCTGTCAAGGGGCCACTATGAGGCGGCTTAAAGAGAGAGGGACCTAGAAATGGTCCAAGATTGGCCAGAAGGCCCCACTGAAGAACTCTCTCTTAAGCAGCTAAAGGAGCTCAGTGGATTCTACAGCCGTGCTAATGAGGGGGTTCCAAGTTAAGGTAAACGACACGCTCTCACGCTTGGAGAAGAACTGAGGGTGACCATGATATGATAAATGTTAGCAGGATTTACCCCGTTCCTATTACTCACAATGGAAAGTACCTCAACAGCCTTTTAGATGCATTCATCTAGAAAGTGTCTAATGGGATTAGGGAGAAGGGTACTGAGCAAATGCCTCAGCTTTGTTAAACACTCCATGTCCAGCCAGACAATCTCCTGAATATGAGTCATACATTAAGGAAATTCCTTTCCCACTTGTTGATAGTAAGTGGCCTTTGATGGCAGAAGGCAGTGAAGACAGAGCATCTTGCACGCTCAAACAATATGTCTATAGTTTCCATCATAATCCATATTATTCATTCTCGGCCTGCTGCATGTAGGAGGTCAGGGAGTAGGCGACCCTGCACACCAATGGCATTTGCAGGTCGAAACAAAGAACGTATGCTACGCTGCTGAACCTATTCTACACCATACCTCTCCTACGCATCATTAAACAGATTACATTTTACTGCTTTTTGTAGCCTACTGTCATAAGTTAAATCACTGAAATATGCAAAGATCCATGACGATAAATCATTTTTAATGTCATATATGAAACGGTCACATGACTGCATTTGGGCTAGCGGGACAGCGGCGTCTGCCCCTTGTTGCCAGGGTCATCAAGCCGTGTGACGGTTCGGGCGAGTCCAAGCAGCTGTCATGAGGGAGCAGACGAGTCTACAGCAAACGGTGGGTATTGGAAGCAGCGCGGGAGGCTGACAAACTGCTGAGGTGAGGGTCAGAGATGCCAGACATTCTTCGCATTCCTGGGTTTTTGTGTCTTGCAGTTTCCTGACATGCTGTGGGATTCTTCTCGTGAACCGCTCAGCAATTTGCATAGCAAACCTCGAAATGTTGCCCGCGGGCGGTCTTGCGAGTTCATGCACATTGGTGCCCTCGCCGGTCCTCTCCGCAACGCGATACGGCTGCCGCTCCATTACTGCTTGTTCCAATGTTTTGAGTCAAGAGGCAAGTGAGGACACTTGAGGTGGGGGGGGGTGGGGGGGTGAAAGGTGGGTGGCGGAGCAGTAAAAACACAAAAGTGTTCAGCTTAGTCGTTTAGATAGCTGATGACAGAGAGCATGCATTAGAGGGTGGAAGTGCTGAAGGCAGGTGATTTTCTAAAGATCTCTGCGAGGGCAGCAGTTCACGGCAGCTGCAGGTTGTCAATGGCAGGTTTGTATCCGATTGTAAACAGTGGAAAGATTGGCCTGGCTATGGAGTACACCAGGGAAGGATTCCAAGCACAGAGCGGAGTTAGTTCAAATGTTGTGGCAATGGCAAGCCAGGGCATGCCTCCCCCAGCTGACTGAATGTAGTCACCGCTAGGCCAACTTGGCTTTGAGGGATACTTACAGCCTTCCCCCACCGCAAGACTGACTCACCCGTTTTTTAAAAACAACCCAAACTGAGTGATTAAGTTATTAAACAGAAAAACAGTTGGCCCTATAGGGAATGTAGGCCTCTAGAGTGGTTTTCAATGTCAAGTCTTATTCCCTTTTTGAGGAGTTATCACCTTTTACATGGACATATCTGAAGAAGCAATGCCCTTTCACCTAAGCATTCATTTTGTATATGTAGCAAGCCCAAAAAGACTACAAAGCAGGTTTGATACATTAAGCTTTAGATGATGAAAATTGAGGACATTTTTGGCATAACATGTTTTTTGCAATGTCAGATCAAAGGTTAATCCACTAGGGCAGAATTGTCAATATAGCCGTGGAAAACATGACTCACTGTCAAAGATTAAAAAACATTTTCATTCATATCACAAAGCTCTATGGACTAACTCTTTTATATATTTTTGTCCATATTTCTCATCTCTTAAAATAAACACATGAGAAAATCAAAATTTATGACAACCCATATGACTAATCTTTTCCCCACATCTTCTCTGAGATCCTTTTGCTATTCTACCCCAATATAGGCCCCTCATTGGAAAGCCATGTTAGGTGCAATACTTTAATCACATATTCCATCCAATAAAACGGCACATTAATGATTTGAACAGCACTCACTAATTAAATGTAATTTCCAAGTGTCTCTCACTCCTTGCCAAAACTATCATGAGTTAGACCCCAACAAAACTCCACTACTTCATTGAGCATGAAAAGAATGGATACCATTTCCCATCTTAACAGCCAATAACTGATAAAAATTTGTAAGCGCCAATTAAAATTATTCAAATGAACTCACTTAACGGATGTGTCACCGGCTTTCATCAACTGCCTGCCACATTCGACCTTTGGGACTGAGTCACTCCCTTATCAAGAACCTCAAGAGTCAAAATAGGTTTGTGAGTTCAATCAGGGCATCAGCGTGTGAAAGAAACTTTATAAGTCAAATTTTCTCAGTTTTTATCTGGTAGAACACTTAAGAAGCTCTTATCCATTTTCTTTGCTGTGGTGTACGACTCATATCATAAAGGCCAATAAAAATGGTTTAAAACACCACTTAACACAAACTCTTATCTCCATGGGCCATGAAGGAGGTAAAGGTTTTTTTTTATTCTTCCTGAGAAGTGTTTTTTAGCTCTGAATGGCCCTGTAGCTCTCCAGGATTCCAGTTAGAAGCCACTGAATTAAGAAAACTGTGACTTAGTAGCAACAAGATGTAAACACACTTTAACAGGTGACTATTACACCTCTAGCGTTAATAACCCTACAGTTACGGTAATGTTTGGAGTTACAAATAAGGTTTAAGATTTAGGTGTGAATTATTAATTCATGGTTTAAACAGAAATGTTACATTCCTATGGTGACAAATTCTCTCCTGAAAGACTGATTACATTGTCCTGTAGGATCATCACTTACCCTCTGCCTCGCGGGGGCTCCAATGGCCTGACGGAGTGCAGGGTCTCAGTGAAGATGAGTTCGAAGCGTACTGTAGGAGCACCTGGCCTTCAGTGCATCTATCGCATATTGATCCCACTTCTCTAGGAAACGAACAGACAGCCAAGATAGAAACTTAGACACAGAAACCGAGCCACTTCTAATACCCTGAGGTCACTTTATGTCTATTGAGCCAAGGCAACAATTACAGGCAGGTAACAGAATACTTTTAGTGTATTGCTAATGTCAGAATAGAATTTTTAATTTCAGATCAGATTTATGTTTTCTTTAATGATCTATGGTTTTATGTCCCACAAAGCAAAACTAATCCTAAATCAGAATCTGTGGCAGATTGTCCATTTGTCACCTGTCGAAGTACTGTCCAGTAAGGGCAGGAAACCACTCCAGCGTGAAGGAGTCGTGCTCCTGTTTCTTCAGGCGTGGAGGCAGTGGGACCGGTGCTGGCTTACTGTCTGGCCTCCAGGAATGGTAGACCAGATCTAGGTAACAGTGCATGCGAGCCACCTGGTTTGGTGTAAAGGAATCTGTGCAGTCATCATCTTCAGAACACAAAGACAAAGGGAATTAGGTGCACTGCAATGCATATGGCATGTTTTACATATGTATAAAGTTTTATATACATCCAACTTTCGAAATTTGAATAATGTTGCAAAGGCTAGTAGGCTACAAATAGCAATGAAATGTAGGGCTCCTGAGTACATGTAAGTGTTTCTCTGGAATTCTGCATCAAGAACATAATGTAGCTACTGAAGAGTGTCCGTAAGTGCACATGCGTGTGTACGTGCAAGTGTGCACATTCACATGTGTGTCTGCCTGTGTGAATACTGCAACTCAAAGGTGAGTGTGTGTCCTTGTCTCACCTGCATAGCTCATATAATTTCTATACGGTGTGTGCTTGAAGTAACATTGTCCACAAGTATCATTTACAGGCTCTGGGTCTCTGCAGTATTTGTACTTTGGTGTGGGATTTGTATCTGCACACAGGTCTCCAGTTTCTAACGAGGGCTCTGTTTCCAGACAGGCGTCGTTGCATGACTCTACTTCTGAAATCCCCTTGAAAACGTGGTACAGTCCGAGGCTGTGGCCGATCTCGTGGATCATAGTATGCGTATGGCCGAAGGTTCCGTAGAATAAGGGGTTCAGCACGATGCCACCTCATAAAGAGAGAGAGCAGATAACACAACTGTTGCCATGCTCATGTTCACTTCTTCTCATCTGCATCACACAAAGCATAATGCTCTGGCTAAACAGAACTGCTATGTCTAGTTCTGCTACTCTGCTATTGATCTTTACCTAAATGTGTTAAGGCCTCTTTATCCCAAGGCCACGTGGCCACTCCTGCCAGATCCTCATCAGAGGAGTTGGCAAAGAAGACATTGAGGTGTGTGGAGCCATCCAGGTGCAGGATCTCCTTCAGCTCCTTCACATCCAGGTAGGCCCTGAGACAGAGACAGCAGAACAGGACAGTCACACCACTAAAATGAGACGGACTATCCGGGTGAGTATTTACATTAAGCTTATTTTGATGTTACCATGAACAGGGGTATCAAACAAGTTTAAATTACTTAACTGCCCCATGAAACAAAAGTAAAGCTAGCTTGCAAACTTACAAACCTAGTGGTATAATATTCTTAAAACTTAGGGATCTGCAATCTTTGAAACCACCACCCTTAATGAAAAACAAATGCTCAAATAATTCTAAAAAGACCTTCCTTACTCTATTTAGGGCTATATACAATAATCAGCAAATCAAAGCAATAGTCTGTTAATAGAATTTGGGGCAATTTTGAGGACTCTGTAGATTCTATAGCTTGACCTTGGTTGGGCAAAGCAAATCTCCATACAGCATCTGCAGACCTGCTGGGAACCCATGGCTGCTCCATTCTTTATGAGCATTCACAGCTCTTCCTGGCTGTCTGGAAATGATCTAGTTTGGTCTGCTGCCTGTATTGCATTTTCTCAGTTATTTGGTTCCTGACGCTCCTTTTTCTGAGCAGTGTTTTGCATTTTTTGCGATCCATAATGAAGGTTGGTATCCAGTATGGTCAATTTATCAACAATATGACTAAACCTGTTGATGCTCTTAGTTTTGTGAACTTTTTCATTCTGACATCACACAACGTCTTTGTTAAATCAATGGTAGTGATCCTTTTAAAAGTCAATTGTAAATAACATTGTTTCTTTTAGATTGACAATGTATTTCATAGAGTCTACAAAATAGATTCATAGACTGTAAAATGACTATAATTTTTTGGTTTGGGGATGAACTCAATAATTGTACTGAAAGAGCAATAATTAATCACATTTATCACCACAGTTAGGTTTCTTGATGAACTGAAAGAACTTGCATAGAAAAAGTGTGAGCATCAGTTTTTGTGTTTGTGTGTGTGTGTGTGTGTGTGTGTGTGTGTGTGTGTGTGTTTCAATATTTGAGAGAATGTAAAGAATTGCAAAGCAGAGCAGTGTTCTATAATTTAATGGCACTCATGAGACTTACAGGGTCACACTGGGAGTTTGTATTTGGAATGAAACTTGAGCTCTGCTCTAAGGCCAGCTCTAATGTCAGAGGTCACTGGTCCTGTCTAGTTAGGAATGCATTGTGTGATCTGGATGGATCCAACCACAACCACCTTTATGATTTGGAACAGTTGATTTAAGACACATTAGCCTTATTTTGCAAATGAACCAACGACAGATGTCCTTATTCTAATACATGCTGCAATAATACATTCTGCAGAGACACACTTCCATTTGTTCCAAATGTTCAACAGCATGGGAGCCCAACAATGCATTAATTCATATCTGGTGGGATGTATATTGTTTCATATGGGCTCTCATCTCACCTTCTGTCCCATTGAACTCCTTAGTATAGGCCCTATCCAAACATTTCCCCTTTGAAAAAAGCTCAAGCAAAATAGAGAAAAGCCATGCTCAGACACCCCCACTAACCACCATTCAGAAAATGGCCAGAATCTCATTCCTTCTTCTAAGAACAACATCTTTTGGCCAATTCACTACAAAGACCAATCAGACCGCGTTCCTGCCACAGCAGTGTTAAATCCTGGGTTAGCTGAGATATTATGACAATGTATGTAATGTTTGTAGTGCTTTTTAATGTATTAGTCTTCTGAGAGGAACACAGGCTTGAGAGAGATGAGGCTCTTTTCCTGTTATTTACTTATCTTCAGGTTTCAGACCACAGCACTCTGTCCTAAAAAGACATCACTCACCATCATAACTCAGAAAAACTGGAGGGCTTGTGACATTTCAAATGATGTTAAGTGCAGTGCATTGCTGAAAAATGTGCAAAATGTTTATACCTTATCTGGATCCTATGGATACATCTTTGCTTAAGACATTCTCTAACACACTCCAAATGCAGGTGGCTGTTCAGAAACCTCCCACTTTGATAAGCATAATAATTAGCAAGAGAAGGAACAATATATTTATTCTGAATTTCATCTGAGCCGTTCTTAAGTGTTCTATGCAGCTTTATCTTTTTTATCCATACTAAGCAATTGTTTTCTACTGAACTTCAAAAAAGATTAAGCGTCCTTCTTGGTTCAGTATACATACAGGGGTGAGGGGATGTGAGGGGATAGAGGGGAGGGGGGGGAAGGAGGAAGGAATATTTTCCACATGGTTGTGAATAAACATGGCGGTTAAGTGTGAGGTGTCGAGCAGAAAATCAATGATTAGTTGTGGCAGTGGTCAGCTTTTTCTGCGTACATCTGTTTGAGGTGGGCATGTCAACTGCTGCCTACATCTGATCAAGCACAAGTAGGAAGTTTAGTGAAGAGTAAAATTTGTGAACAAGCGGAAGAGTATACTCAAATTTTAATTACAAAGGGAGACCTTAGGTCCACACATGAACAGGAAAAAAGAAAGGGATATTTGGAAGCAAATGAACCTTATGTTAAGAATATATTCTTATTTTTATCTCTGGCACTTTTAAAAAGCTAGATAAAGTAATATTTTAAATGCCAAAAAACTTTTTGGGGGTCATTTGGACGGTTTGCTAGATTCTATTTTAGACGATGATCACATTCTTATGCAAGTTGAGGGATAAAAACATGGAGAATGCAAGTCAGGTTAGGGTCTGTCCCGCATGCTGGCTTGTTCATAGGTCTTATCAGAGATAAGGTCAAATGAAAGACCTCAGAAAGAATGGGTTGCATACCACAACATTTTAAGTGCAAAGTTTATTCAGCACAGATTAAGCAAATGTTGACGCCATCATGTTGATGCTAAGTGAGACACTGTTACACGGGAGCATTATCAAACGCCATCAGAAGGTAGTCTGGGAAAGTCTGAGAGACAGGTCTATGGAGAACAGATGATATAAGTTTCCTTCCTAATAATTTCAGGAATTTCATTATTTCCTATGAAAATATTGGCTGACTTTTGGCTATGAAGAAGGGGAGACAAAGGGCATAAAGTTTAGTGGCACGAGAAATAAGTTGGCTAGGCAACAAGCTGAAGAAGGAGCTTGTTTTCTAAAAAGCAATGCATTGACCTTACTAAAAGTTCCACTACTGTAGGTCAACGCTCCCTAATCAAATCAATTAAACCTAATCCACTGGCTCAGTTGCAAAAACACACCATGGATGTGGCTCTGCTACAAAACCAGTAGGCAGGCTTGTGGCTGACCAA
The DNA here is from genome assembly GCF_041902795.1 of Electrophorus electricus. Taxonomy (NCBI): domain Eukaryota; kingdom Metazoa; phylum Chordata; class Actinopteri; order Gymnotiformes; family Gymnotidae; genus Electrophorus; species Electrophorus electricus. Next base: position 2,541,055 of record NC_137501.1, read on the forward strand.
AGCATGCCTGCATTGATGGCTGGGCATTGCACAGTGGTGTGTAGTAGAGGGGTTTCCTCCAGTGGGGCAGTGGATCACACTAGCAGTGCATAGTATTCAGACTTTTTAGTTATATCATACTTTTCTTACTGGTTTTCATTAATGACAGAGACCTTGTACACGCCAAACCTTTCTTACGCTTCGCTAAAGGCTCCTTACAGTGATTTTACTCTACACCTGAGGAACCTTGAAGACTTCTTCTTGGAGGTGTTCCAAGCCAACACCTGTTCATATCTGCTTAGACTATAAATCAATATTATGCCATACAATCACCCATTTCGAATGCTTAATGTGTTTGATATAACTCAATGGTTATATTGGTTAAACGGTTTAAAGGTTATTTTACCACGTGGAACAAATGACAAAGAAGCGACTAGGCCAAATGCAGACGTCACGGGCGGACCCACTCAGTGCTCCGACCGTTAAATTGGCAAATTTACTTTGTAATGTATATTAAATGCGCCACTACGGCTTCGTCCATTTACACCTATGTATTATTCATCAGAATCCATAAGAACTCCAATACCTAGAGATGTGTGAATTTGCATAGTGTTGTTAGAAGCAGGTTGGCACGACAATACCTCTCCCATTGGTGGAGAAGACTGTAATTTTCAGAGACCCTTTACTGATCCTTTCATCGGTCCTGCACACATCAGAGACGTCATCAATCAACTGCGTGGTTGGCGTAACACAATAGCAGGCGCAAGGTTTTGCAACTGCACGGGAGAATTTGCAGCTGACCTCTACAGAAATAACATAATTGACTGACACCAAACCATTAAGTTGATAAGAGAGGAGTGAATGAGGGAGCACACAAATTGTAAATCGCACTTGTTTATGCTTTAGATGGTGTTCAACACTGCATGGCAAATAATTCAATGAGTGATGATGTGACGGTATTATTCAATTAAAAATGTAAATTTGTACAGGCTGTAATCAAGATATCTACGGAAATAGAAAAGAAATTAATCACATTTTAGCTTGAATCCATAGAGGTACATAACAAATATGAAATAATGCATTCCCATTGCTGCCAAAGTGAAGAAAGGCTTTTCCTCATTTAGACTGAATGAAACTCCTTAGACTGAATGAAAGAAGCTTCTCAGAGCTCATGTCCACATGGATCAGCTCTGATCACAATGCCATGCTAAAGAACTGTTTAATTGCTGCTGTTTAACAGGAGGAAATCCCTCTGTCTCCAGGGCTTAGCTCTTTATTCTCATGCAGCTCCTAAACACCAGAGGCTTCTGTGTGTGTGTGTGTGTGTGTGTGTGTGTGTGTGTGTGAGAGAGAGAGAGAGAGAGAGAGAGAGAGAGAGAGAGAGAGAGAGAGAGAGAAAGAGAACAGGTGTTTTTATGGGCCTGTTCGGCCCTTTAAAGTGAGGTGCTAAGAATACCTCTCTTCCCCTAAATCCTTGATTAGGCAAAAACTGTTTAAATAGCCTGCTTTACAAGCAAAGTGGCTGTGATTCCGCCACAAGTTGTGAAGTCAAGGGTCCTTGGACAGCAATTTACTGAAGCCACAGATGGCTTGTCCTCCTTGCGGATGGCATGTGTAACCAGGCTCTCTGGCTACATTATGTAAGCCCTATGGTGAGAAAACAAATAGACAAGAGAAACATGTGCTCCTAAAATTCTGCAACTAGTGGGGAAAGCACTAGTTCATTTTTTAATTACATCTTTATACCTAAGTGACTCCCTAGGTGTTTCAGTGGGATGTCATCCTCTCTGAGTTTTGACCACGCTAGAAAACCTAGCCTCATCACGTCTTACTCAGCATTAAAAAATGTAAAACTGCACAGAAACACTGACTAATCCCATGTGACTAACAACTTGCGATTAAAACCATATTTCCCACAAACAAAAATCTTGCACTAAAACATTATTTGCAAACAATTATGTCAGAACCAGTGTTAGGCACACAAATGCACCACACCATTCAAGTCCATTATGCTCTGTTTGCACAAATTTCTGTGCATGCATAATTCCACAATGAGAAAGGAACATCAAATCATTTTGTTATCCAGAGTTCAGCAGACATACCATAATTAAATCAAAACAAGCAACCAGTCACAGAGCTCTTTTCCTCTGGTTGAGAGACGTCATTCTCCCTGCACTTCTCAGTACAAACACGTGGGCATGTGCACACACGCACACACACAGACACAAGGAGTCATGTTTGGTAACCCCAATTGTGATTATAAGCAATGAAGAAAAGAAGATGCTGACCATTTGAAAGCACTGAATGAAAGGAAGTTTCATGATGTGATTCATTATGTAACCACATACTGCACCAAGGTAACGTTTATGATATTTTGTGCTCTGAGACAAAAAATGTCCTTCCATAAGAAACAAACATGCCTGGAAGCTTGGTGAAACTATGGCAGCAAGCCTTTTTTTTTTAATCCCAGGACACAAATTCTTCGTGTAACTGTGTGTATATACGTCTTCTAATACTCAATAGACACATCTGAAGAAATAATGGAGTTGCTGTTAACGCAGTCTCCAGAGAATGAAATCCAGGATTTTTATGGTATTAATATTCATTGTCTCCACCCCCATCTCAACATATCTCTGGAAAGTTATGTTCCTGAATAGCATTCCCAGAAGAGCCCCCGCTACCGTAAGTAATAGTGCTACAGCTCCTGCTCTGAACTGTAATTGGCTCTCTCTGGTATCCAGGGGGACATAGTTTCCATTCCCACTTACTCCCTATCAATCCACTTTTATAAGCTCTCGAAAAGGGAGAACTATTTCTAACATCTCCTTTCTTCCCATCCAGACACCAGAGTACTTTGTTTCAGCTGCAAAGCAAAAAGCAACTGGCTTCTTGGCTTTGAATGAAAGCCATGGAGAGCCACAGGGACTGGTAAAAAACACACTGCCTGTGAACACCAAAACACAATACAACACAGCACATTCTCTGAAGAACGTCAGACCAGACATCCTTTGCATAGCTAAAAATATACTGAAACAATGTATTCTTTACGAGTTCAGTCTAATGTCATACCCTCATGTACTAAGTGACAAAACAAATTTCAAAAAATATTTTGGCTCTCCTGAATATGACAATACATATTTGGTAAACTTTGCTTCATAATACTAATCATGTAATAGCCTGAGATTAATTCTCAGCGTGAAATACTGCAAAGTTCTCTTAGCATACCTGTACGGTGAAGTATGGTTAAAGCATGTTTTGGTGACGTCAGTGACATTGGGATTGCAGCAGTCCCCATGGTCGTAGTAGAAATGATCCCAGTTGCACTCGGGGTCACAAACCCCGTTCCCCTGTTTGTGTTTTGGACAGCTTGTGGTCTGCCTCCTGCAGTAGCCGGCATCGAAGCCCGTTAGCGTGTGGTTGCATTCTAGGTCGCACTCCTCATCACCCACTTTGCTGACATCACAGTTGGCGAGAATGAGGCGGTCACGGAGGGAGGAGTTGTAGATGTTGTGGACCGTGCGCTCCCAGGTGATATTGTACGTGCGGAAGGCATTATTGAGGTGCTGGTGCTGGAGGTTGATCTGGTGCTCGGTGACCGTGGGCCTCCGGCCGTCATCATCGTACACGTTGACCAGCCGGTAGCGCACCATCTTGGGTTCGCGGAAGCTCCAGAAGTGGTTGTAACTCGTTATCACTTGCACATTGTCACAGATGGTCTGACCGCATGGCGGTGGAAGGAGCGTGGTACTGGCGGAGGTGCCCAGGTAGCCTGACCATGCCCGATCCGAGACGCCAACCTGTGGGAAGCTCCCGTCTTTCACCGTCAGCCACTTGCGGGACGTGTTCTCAAAGTTCTCGTGAATTACCAAGTAAGAGAGGTCATATGGATGGTCACGCTCGTGACTCTGCACATAGCTGACAATCTCGCGCTGGGTCAGGGCTCTCCTCCATAAACTAAGGTGCTCCAGTGTTCCTCGGTAGTTGTGGTTGAGGGCATTGCCACCCACCATGAGCACCTTGCACTTTTTGGTGAGCGGACTGAACACCTCACCAGACTGGTCCCGACTCACGGCCACCTGAGCCCCGTTCACGTAGAGCTTCATGCGGAGGCCATTGTAGGTGATGGCCAGGTGGTACCAGTGGTTTGGTGCGTAGGGGGCATTGGAGATGATGGTGGTGACTTTGTGGGCTCTGTCTGTTTTTAGGGAGAAGTAGAAACGAGGGTCCCTGTTGCCTTGATCGCTCACTGGTCTGATGCCAAGTCGCCAGCCTCGGTCACAGGTCACATAGAAACATTTATCATACAGCCCTAAAAGGGAGAGGAAGTGACCGTTTGAGATTGACATACACATTTTATGTGCATACACACATAAAAACATTTCTGATACATACGGCATAAACACACTGTGTAAGCTCTATGATCAATAAATACATGAAATCAACAAGTCCATTTTTCTGGATATTTGCTGCGATGTTAATTCCCAAAAAGGCACAAGCCTGCGAAAACACATTCTCTAATGTTCAGAATGAGTATTTTCAGTTTACAATATGCAGTCAAGAGCCACTTTAAATTGTGTGTCAATCTGACAAAGCAAGGAATATTGCAGTTTCCACGATCAGGCCTTGAAAAACAGTCCAGTCCAAGGACTGCAAATCTACAATGAACCATCTGCTAGCAATCAGGCCCAGACAGTGTGGTCTTGTATCAACAGACCAAAGGTTGCACGAACTTTCAGTCTATTTTCTTGAAATGTGCCTCAGCAGTGGGTTAGTTTGAAATAAAAAAATAGTCCATTTTCGGCAAGGACCTTATTATGATAAGAGCCCTGAAACCCTCTTCCGATGTTTAATTTGGATACTGTGTTTTAGTCTCAGGAAGGTAACGTATTCCTACATCTAATGGGAATGTTTCGTTCACAGTCGTACTGAGAAAAGTAAAACTACATAAAAGAGGAAGGAGTGTTTGGGACTCTGCATCAGTTATGTAAGGCTACACAAGCCTGCAACATCTTTGGGATTTGCTCTCTGGAACTAAAATAAAATTGTATGTTGCTTTATTATTTTTATTTAATGGACCTGCAATGAAATTCAAATGATAAAAGCGACTAAACAACGATTATTTTAGTTCTGCAGATGCTAAACGGTTATCATCCGATGATTATCACGTCATGTTTGTAATGGATTTAAAATGAAATGATGTTCCTAATAGGAGTAATTCATTTTAAATCTGCCATGACAATTGCAGTCCTTTATGCCATCTTTAAGGATGAAGGACCTTCCTGTCTTTGTGTAGACAAACACAAAGTTTGCCTGAAAAAAAAAAAAAAAAAGATCTTCTTATGCACATGCACTGACATCATCCATGACGTCGCCCTTGAATCCAGACAAGTCAGGGTGACTGGCGAGCCGCAGCACGCTCGTAAGATTCACAGAGCTGCTGTCTGGCACTGCTACTGGCGGTGCAGAGAGACACACAGCAGTCAGAAAGAGAGAGATGGCTTTGTGACCCTCGGCTTAGTGCTGTGTACACAGCCTGCCCCCTCTCCCTGTGGGAGAAATCCTCTCTCTTCTCTCACAGCTGGGAGAAGTGTGTTTGCTAGAGGTAATTGGTGAAAATCATGTAGGCCAAATAAGCAGTAAAGTGTTACCAGGGTAGCAGGGAAAAATGTCATCTTTTGTGTGTATGTGTGTGTGTGTGTGTGTGTGTGTGTGTGTGTGTGTGTGTGTGTGTGTGTGTGTGTGTGTGTGTGTGTAGGTGCGCATGTGCATGTGACCACGCACACACCCACATAGGCCAGCTGTTGCTGCTAACCCATACAGAGACTATAAATACTTAAAGCATGATTCTCTTACAAACTCTAACAATTAAAAACTTTGCAGTAGCTTGCCCAGAAATCTGAGGAGGAAATGCACATGCATCCCCTTAACAGGGAAGGTTTTACTCAAGCAGCTTGAGTCAATGTGGACGCAGCTCACTTTAATGAGGTGTTTTCTTCCTCTCATTCTGACTGTTCACTAGCTTTACCCAAAGATCACTGACATGAAGAGAGAAGCTGCAGTGTTGGGGTAGACCAAGGCGCACATGAGCCTGGAGCTCCTTCTCTCTCCTTGGTTGCCTGTAGAACCACTGCCAGCGTCCATAAAAATAAATTGTACCATTAAAGTGAGGAAATTACAATCTGCGAAATCCTGGACTGAGACCACTAAGTGGCAAATAACAAAGAGGTCAAATTCAGCCAGTTTCAGCATCTCACACATATGAGGAGGTTGTGGAAGCGACTGATCAGGCACAGCACTAACACAAGGAAAAAGATTTGGTGTAAGATTCCTTTTTACTGAGTCACAAAGGAGTGTGTTGTTTGAGCTAATAGATATGTCAAAAGTAGAATTGTATGAACTAAATGTAGAGTATAAAGTGTAACAATGTATAAAATATAAAAATATAAACTTACATTCACAAACTCGTTTACACTTTTTCCTCTTAAATGCAATGATGGTATGTACTATATTGATCAAACAGATTGAATGTGACATTATGATGTAACACTGAGTGAAAATTTGACAAAACATTGCTTCACTAATGCATCTGTTTTAAGTCTATAGCATCTCAGCACCATGGACAGAGCACAACAGAGTCAGCATTGCCAAATGATTCACTGAGATCACGGCTACACAAGAATGTGCCACATACCTGCTCTTCAACTGTGGGGTCAGATCCAAGACAAATGCTGCTTAAAATTAATAGGAGGGTTTTTTTTGGATTGAGAGTTGTTAACTCAGTACACAACTTATACATTTCACATAGGTGAAATTGAACTAGGTGACTTTAGGCATCTGTGTAAGAAAATGGAAAAAGTTAATTATTATACTGTTCTAGTCTGATATATTCCAAGCATGTAGTCATACTACAACTCTATAGTCATACACCACTGTCACTGTAAACCACATGATTTCTGTTCCAATATATTATTTAGATTGAGGGCTGCAACACTAAAGTATTAAAACCACATCAATGCTGACAAAACATTTGTGATATGAAAGCCTCTGTCATTGGAAATAAAACAACATCTTGAAGCTACTATGAAAGAGATACTTGGATTTCAGAGCTTCTAACCCAAATTCAGCACTAGTCCTGGCTCTCTCTCTCTTTCTCTTTCTCTCTCTCTTTCTCTCTCTCTCTCTCTCTCTCTCTTTCCCTCATGCTTTCTTCTTCTGTCACTCTCTCATTAGGCAGTTTTTGTGTAAGGGGATCTGATTCACAGCCTGGTGGCTGATAGAAAAGAATGTAACATCATAAACTCGGAGCAATAACAAAACCACTTGGTGAAAGGATGGACAAGGCACTCATTTTGCAGCTTAAGCCATCAAGACCGCCTCTTTAAAACCATGCCTTCATAAAAAGACTGTCATTTGGAAACAATAAGCTTCTGTCAAGCCATAAACTATTAGCTTACTTCATAGCAACAAAAAGTGGTGCACATGTTGCACTAAATTTAGAGCTGCCTCAACCCTGAGATAGGTTCAAGGAAACAACCAATGTTTGATGCTGATTTTGTGTTAACTTTGCATTGACTTTGTTTTGTTGTGGCAGCTCTAGACACCTTCATCACCTTCTTTGATGTTCTTTAACGTTTTTGTGACTTAATACTATGTTGAGAGTGGACGTTCTTGACCAAAAATGTATGAGGATTTTATGCATTTTTAATTAGCTTCAAAATGCAAATATAAACATCCATGTTACTGATTAGTGGGTTATGTCCATGTGTTAGTCAAATGTGCCATTTAAATGTATGAATTTAAAAAGATTAACTAATAAGGCCTGCTTAGGAAACCTTAGGAAAAAAGAAACGATCTTATTAAGCAGTTCATGACACTTTGTTGACCAATGGAGGTGTTGTTTTTGTTTGTTTGTGATGTTTTTTTTTTATTTTTTTGTTTACCGTGTTTGCTTTGGTTTGTTTCTAACAGATGCTTTAATCGTAAGCGTCATCATAACGTAGAATCAATCTAAATGATCGATCCGGAAGCCTTAATGTGGGTCCGATCTAAGCGCTCTCAGTCATTATGTAAAATCGTTGTAGCCTAAGGATCAAGAGGATGTACACATCCCATGAACCGTCCTCAATCACTGGCTATTTAATGAACACTAGACGAAAAAAAGAACGAAACTGCGTAAAAACTATGATTTTGTTCATACCAGAGTTTAAAACCCTGGTTGATATCGTTTGGGTATATTTTTCAGTGGAAAAAAAAACTATAAATGTATTTACTGTATTTACTAAATAAATCAAATAATGGCATTTCTCGAAATTCTGAAACATTCCACAAATTTAGGAAAGTGACTTCTACATAACGTTGCGATTTGAATGGAAATTGGATAACCAGCGGAAATTTAAATAACTTGTTTTCAAGCTGATCTGAGAGCTAGATTATCCAACATCACATTTAATTGGGGGGCGGTACCGTTATGCATCAAAGTGCTGACGTGTTTCTTGCAGATTCAAAAAGGCACTAGGAGCGATTTATAACACAATTTGGCGTCTGTGACTTCATCAGTGCAGCGTAACCCAAGGCGTTATTTCGTAAATACACTTTAAACAGGGCTTTCCACTTTAAAGGCTTGGTGAATGAAGAACGATATATGACATATGATTTATAATCATTTTTATTTAGAAATGACATTGCTTAATTATATAATCTCTTCGTTCCATAATAAGTCAAGTGATTCGCCTTCAATTAAGTAAACGAGTTAACAAGAAACTTGTCATCATTAAGGTATTGTTTCCGTTGTTTCAGTCAGGGCTTTTGCGGGTTACTGTTCTGACGAATGACAAATCAAACTTGGCCAGAACAATAAAAACATAAATATGTAGAAACTTTGATGCGCATGGAAAGCAAAGCACAATTCTGTATAAGTGGAGACGGATAAATCCATGAATGAAGACCTGTCAATATCCATGCGGACAC
>NC_137501.1:2555000-2637500 GCF_041902795.1 Electrophorus electricus
AGGTGAAGACTCGTCATGCTGCTGCCTTCTGGATCAGTTATAGAGGTCTAGAGTAAGACCAGCAAGTAGCAAGTTGCAGTAGTCGAACTTTGTGATGACAAGAGATTATACAACCTGGGTAGCTTCCTGTGAGAGAAAGGTCCAAATCCTTTGAATCGAGAATGATAACTTATTGTCCAAATTATGCCAAGGCTACAATTAGCTTCCGACAGCAAGACCAAGGAGTTCTCTAAATAAATGGTAAATTCATGGAACTTGGGAGTTTCTAGGATTGAGCGTGCCTGGGATGTACAGGAGCTTGATTTTGCAGGGGTTGAACTTCAAGAGGTGTGTTGTCATCCATGAATCGAGGTCAGTCAAGCATGCTGAGATACAGCTGGAAACCTGCGTGCTAGAAGGTGGGAAGGAAAGGATTAGTTGGGTGTCATTAGCATAGCAGTGGTAGAAGAATCCATGAGAAGATATTACATCACCAAGAATGCAAGTGCACAAAGAGAAGAAGGCCTAGCTCTGGGGGACACTGGTGCAGAGGCTACACTGATTGGATGTAGATCCACTCTATGTTACCTGATAGAATGATTGGAACCATTTCCATGTGGAGCCAGTCATGCCAGTCATGGAGAGAACAGAGAGGAGGATGTTGTGGTTTACTATGTCAGAGGCTGCCAACAGGTCCAGAAGAATCAAAACATATGACAGTTTGGCAGCTCTGGCACCATGAAGTTTCTTGGTCAGTGCTATGAGGGCTGTTTCTGTCGAATGTGCCAGTTTGTGGCCAGACTGATTGGGATCCTAGACCTGGTTCTGAGTGAGGAAGAGAGATAATTGATTATAGACTGTTTGTACAAGTACCTTTGAGAGGAAAAGTCTGCCTGTAATTGTCCCAAAGATAAGGAATTGTTGATGTTGGTAGAGGTGACTGGAGCAGAGCTGTCAAAATTGTCTGTAAAGGGATCCAGTGGAGCATGTAGTTGTATTGCTGGAAGTCAGCAGTTGAAGAATTTTGGAGAGAGGAGAAAAAGAAGCCACAGAGTTAGAACGAGTATGAACACTGGTGGGAAGAGTGGGAACAGAGGGAAAGCACTGGAGGGAAGAGTGGGAACAGAGGGAAAGCACTGGAGGGAAGAGTGGGAACAGAGGGAAAGCACTGGAGGGAAGAGTGGGAACAGAGGGAAAGCACTGGAGGGAAGAGTGGGAACAGAGGGAAAGCACTGGAGGGAAGAGTGGGAACAGAGGGAAAGCACTGGAGGGAAGAGTGGGAACAGAGGGAAAGCACTGGAGGGAAGAGTGGGAACAGAGGGAAAGCACTGGAGGGAAGAGTGGGAACAAAGGAAAAGGACTGGCAGATTTTTGCAACCTTCTACTCAAAGAAGGTGACGAAATCCTCAGAGGTAAGAGAGGAGGGGGAGGGTTAAGGAGAACAGAGAAAACTCAGAAGAGCTTGTGTGGATCATATGCTGATTATTCTAATTTTTCTCCGTAGTAAGATGATTTTACAGATGCTACTTCTGGCGAGAATCTGGAAAGGAGAGACTGGTATGAGCAGCAGGCTGAATCTAGACATGTTCTCCTGATGGCACCTCTCTGCCATTCTTAGTTCTCTCCTGTGGCAGCACAGTTCTTCTGTTAGCCAGGGGTAAGGTGGGGGAGATCCTGAAGTTCTGGAGGAGAGAGGGCACAAAGATTCATGTAGGGTGTAGAAAGAAAAGTATTAGTAACTGTATCCAGGGAGAGAGAAGAAAGAGAGTCAGGGTGAGGAATGGCGGACAATATAGTGGAAGCGAGGGAGGAGGTAATGGAGCCCAAGTTCTGACAGAAGGAGGACGCGTATGTGGGGAGAAGCGTGGATGGAAAGAATAGAGAGAGAAGGAAAGACAGTGATGGCCTGAGAGGTGGAAGGGGGTGACTACGATGTCCAGTGTTGTGTTGGTCCAGCTGAAAATCAGGTCCAGAATATTGCCACTTTGAGTTGGAGGAGATTGGTTGATACAATTAATATTTTCATCTATTACAGCATTTTTATAAGTGAAAAAGAAATATGTGGATATGGTTTGTGAGCTGTGTACAGGGTAAATCTACAGGACATTATAGGATAGTAAAGTACTTCTGTAAGTCATTCTGGACAGGAGCATCTATTAAACCTATTGTGTCCAGTTGTATCAGTTCTCAGGAATTCATGGAGATCTGCAATAAATGCTCTGCATTCCACTGCCTTCAACACCTTCCATATGCATTCAGAAACATTTCTCTCTTTTTTCACAGAAGTGTCACATTATGCCATGTAACCAGAATAAGCACAATTACACATAATTTATTAAATACATGCCACATTTCTGCCAAATTTATGCCAAATCCTCTACACTAAACACAATGAATGCAGATCATTTTATATGAAATGTAATTTTATTTATTTTAAGGAAATTGAATCAAAACTAAGAAGGTTTGAGAACTTGGAAAATAGTGCAATGCTCACCTCTGGATTACTATGCGTGCTCCTGTATCGATACCAGAAGTGACCTTTACGAAGCCCTAACACCAATTCTGCAGGCCTCAAACATCACTACAGTCATTATCTCCACAAGCCCACGCAGAGGCCGTGGTGAAACCTGGTACTCAGTGGATTTACATGATTTACCGCAGCTTCTCCGGGGCTGCCTGCAGTGCAATGTGTGTGGGTGAATGTGTGATGGTTTTTGGAAGCTTCAACCATACTCTGCTTTATGTCACAACCAGGACAGTCAATCACAGCTGTACCATTGGGGGGGATGGTTGATCGATGAGGCCAGTTTGGCCATGACGAGTTGCTGGAAATTCCTTCTCTGCGAGGTGAAGCCTCCTCTTTCCCCATGGTGGGACTTGCATTTGGTGCATTGCCCTTCTTTGCTTACTTGTTGCAACCATCTTAACAAGCCCTGTGGGGACACATATTTCATACAGAACTAAGAACAGCATGCACAGGCTTTTAAATAGAGATTAACGCCAAATTTCTCTGTTGATGATGCTGAAGTTCTTACTGCTGTCAGACCTTAGGTGTTAATACACAACAAATGCTTACCCTGATCGTCCAATTGTAGTCCACATGCACAAACTGACCTAGATTACAGGGGCCATCGCTCTTTCAGGTGATGGCAGCGAACAAGCCCTCTCATGTGGGGAGATGAATATTTCAGCCCTTTACGTAACTCTCCTCTCTTCTCCTCCTCTCCTCTCCAGGGGCATTTGATGTTCCCAGTTTGGAGAGCTGCGTTCTTTGCTTCTCAGGGGACGCTGGAAGGGGGTTGGGGGGATTGGGTCATGCCAGTCAGGACGCGTGTTTCCTGTGTGACAGTGACACTCCAACCTCAGTGTGGTCGGTACATTTTGAACCTTCCCCCCAGCCCCACCACTCACCAAGGTTGGTGGCAGGCAGACGGATTGGCACTGGCATTACTGCATCAGAACTCAGTGCAAAGTTATTCTACCAGTCTAAAGCACTGACACTGGACCTCAGAGTATCATACATGGCATCAAAAGAAAAGCAAAACCACCCTTTGCTGTGAGAGAAAGCGGAGCGTTTTGCAAATGGTTGATAAGAGAGATTGTGAAATCTAATAGGATTAGCTAATAGGAACTGGGACTCTAGGTGCTGTCATTTAAAACCAGAGCCATGACCGTCTGCTGTCTGCTGTTAGTCTTTTTAAGGTGGTCAACATATTCCAGTGTTTGACAATGTTTGCATTATTTCAGAATTTGAACTTATTAAAACTATGCACGTTTCAGGCCTCTAGCATGAGACTGCAAATGAACCAAATGATTTTGTTCTTTAATACTGTTACTTGCTACACTGCACAACCACAGGCCTCTGTAGAATTATAAGCCAAGCTTGTTACCAAACCAAAGAAGAGAATTCACATTTAAATCTCATTTGTGACGCATCTGGGTCTCGTGTCTTTGTACGTCTTAAAGTAGGGCAGTGACTGAATGCAACCTGTGTGCTTTTCTGCTTGACGTACAGGTTTATGTCCCTCCCTGGCACTGATCTGGGGAACGATGTGTTCCCTCCAAGCCACGTGAGGTGAAGGTAAAGATGAGCTTAGTTGAAAAATAAGTGGCACCCCTGCTACAACCTCTGTTTCACCCAGAGATCCTTCAGCCCTTTCCTAACCATACCGAACAGGAAAGATCCACATTATTATAATTCAAGAGGCCTTGTCATGGGCCACAAGCCCTGCAGGAACGTGAGATGGGACTGGAAGCACTGCTGGATGAAGTTTCCTACTGTTCAGCCTGACAGCTTTTAGTCTGTCTTCTGGAACATCATGAAACATTTGTAAAATGATTTGCACAAAAAGAGATTCCCACAGGGACCTGGAGTGTACTTGGAAGGGCCAGGCCCACAACTAAGACCCAAGACTCGCTATCTGGTAAAATGGTGCCAACATGGGCAGAGCTACACATTAGATTTCTTTTTTTGCCAATTGTAGTCAAGTTCTGTAGTTGCTCTTTTTAAAGGCTTTGTGTGAAACAAGCTGGTATCTATACAAGCTGGAATCTATACAAGCTGGGATCTATACAACTGCCGCAAGGAATTCAGAGTCTTTTTACATTTAGACTGTGTAACGTCAATAAATCATAAAAGTAAATGGAAAGAAAGGTTATTTATAGGCAGTATGATGAAATGGGGATTGGTGAACCACTGGTCTGTCACAGTCAGTGACAAATACTGCAACAAAAATTAATTGTTAGTGTTCATCAATCCATGGTATAGCTTTTATGTTAAAGTACATTAACATTACATTTATGGCACTTAGCAAATGCTTTTATTCAAAGTGATTTACAATTGTGACTGAGTACAAATTTTGCAAATGAGTGTTAAGGGCCTTGCTCAGGGTCCCAACAGTGGTAGCTTGGCAGTGGTGGGACTTGAACCAGCAACCTTCTGATAACTGGATTACGGCCTTATTAACTGCACCTGAACTGCTGAGCTTCACCTGCCTATAAAGTAAATACTGTTTAGGGAAAAAAATTTTTTTTTACATTTATATATATATATATATATATATATATATATATATATATATATATATATATATATATATATATATATAAAACTTGTAGTTTATATATGGCTACCTTTAGGCTACCTTTATAGTTCAATCAAATAATGGTATAATGAAATGGTCTGTGTAATCAAACAGAATGAAAAAGAAAAAAACTGGTTAAGTAATGAGTTAGTATCCTAGCCTTTCAGTATTAGCCCTGTTGTGTAATTTGTCTGGCACTGTAAGTTAATTTTAAGCAAACAGTCGTTCAATTTGACATCTCTTTAAAGTCCCTTGCGACTATGACATCACCAGTGCAATATTTAGCCAACAGGCAATTGCATATTCTATCAAGAATGAGCCTGCCAACATTTTAAGGTGATAGGAAGGGAGAGACAGAAACCTCCAGGCCAAAGTCTAGCATACTCTTTCTTTGAAGTAGGATAAATCTTTTCAGCTTCGGCATGTTAAAAGTAGTAACACAGTGCCCTTAACCAAAGGTTTTTATATGTTCTTTTCATCCGATGAGGTGTCAGATGACACCTCATCATGCACTAATAGCATGAGATACTGTATTTCCTTAATGACTGGCCAATTAATGCTGACTGTGTGTTGACATTTCACCTGAAGTACAGTAATTCAAGTCAGACAATGATGCCAGCCATTATGTTGGATTCACACAAGCGCCATCAGTACTAACATGTAAAACGAGAGGAAATGTTAACCTGTGTTGTCATTTACATTACAAACAAGCTGGAAGTCGGAAAGAAGACAAAAAAAGTCCTTCAGCAGTATCATTAGCGGCCTAAGGTTTGGGAACATGTGAAGGTGTTTTATTCCATAGCAAACCATAGCTAACCATAGCTAATGAAAGAGACTACTTTCAATCTAATTCAGCAAACAGCACCAGACTTGAGAGTATAAAAAGTCCAGGGTTGTGTCAGCCTCCCTCAATCCCCTTTTTCTGCTGTTTTTGTACATTACTGAAGGGGAAGGGGGACCTGTGTATGTAGTGGAAACTTGACTCCAAGATCATTCTTAAGTCAAAAATGATCTGTGTTTTTAATGTTGGGACTTTAGGAGACTTTTCACAGAAGCAGCAAGTGCTTAAGTGGCTGGTGTTAACAGGAGTCATGCTCAGAAGCAACAAACAAGTGATCCTTTAAGGGCTGCTGGACAAACTCGGGCTGTTCGTCCCGTTCAGAGAAGATGGCGTAGTGGACCGCTGCCAAGTTACACAAAGCTAGCTCCCCCTACCAGCGTGGAAAGTGTACCTATAGGAAACTGTAAAGACCTCAATCTTAGCCTGCAGCGAAAGCAGGGCAGCTCCTGCTTTATTTATTTATTTTTTCTAAATCAAACAGACCACATAAAAATGAAGGATATAGTAGTTCCACATGGAACCCCGGAATGACATTTAATTCAAATAAACAGGCCAAACACAGCTCTGCAGCCCAGAAAGGGCAATGTGAGGAAACATTTGTGCCGGCTGAGGAGAGAGATAATGTTACACTCCTGTCCCTTGCTGCTAGCCTTCCTTTTATGACCCCCTGCACCCCTCCTGCACCCCCCTGCCCCCAGCCTCCTAACCAGCACCCCTGGCTGCTCGTCTTAGCCTGCTCTCTTCTTTATGCTTGCCTCTAATGGTCCTACTGCTGGATCTCGTTTCAGAGGAAATCCAGCATTACTTACATGCACGTTGCGGATAAATACACATGAATCTAAATGCCCCTGCCCAACACAATCCTGAGACTGATGAAAGTTTTAAAATGTTCCACAGTAAATGGTCTTGCATCTCCATGCAATGGGTAAGTGAACTGATTCAAATACAAACAAACAGCATGCACAGAGCCGTCTTTCATACGTGTTCAAACACTGATCAGTAATGTGATCCAGGAATTTCCCAGAATGAAGGAGCTTACAGAAGTTGCCCTTTTTACACTGATGCAGGTCCAGCTTTGCCCCCAAAAGCCTGAACTTGAGCATTATGAGAGAAACCACAAAACTGATCTCAGACCAGTTTGGGATACTTACTTCCACTGACATTGACAAGCAATGAACTGATCACCACAATCTTGCCAGCGATGTTAACAACGAGAAGTGCAAACATGCTCCATATATTTCCTCAAACAAATGTCAGAGATGTTATTTGAATCCTTCTCAATTATGGTCACAAAATTATTCCAGGGAAATGTTAAATAACCAACATACAAACAGCAAGAGATAACATCTGGCAGATGAGGATGAGAGGAGATAGACCAGAGATCATATCTTATCCATGCAGAGTGAGGTCAGTTAGTGGATACTGCCCCCACAAACCACTGTCAGCTCCTCTCTAAGGTACTGTGTGCAAATCTCAGGAAGACAATAGGATGAGCGTTACATCAATAAATGAATTCATTTTGGCCCTAACCCCACTTCAAGTCACAGATACTCTCTAAAGGAGCTTACAGAACCCTAATGTTTACCTCAACACATGTTTCTGCTCCTCGGAATTTTGTCCATGTGCTTCCATTGTTGCATTGTAAATGGTTACATAATAGTCTTGTGGGTATGGTGTGTGGGTAAGTATTCTTTGTTAATTTAATTCTTATTAATTTCTTATTAATGTAGCCTATCCTATATATATATATATATATATATATATATATGCATGACCCAAAGCTACCTCCACTCTGATATACTTAATGACACTGGATTTGAACTATTATGCACTGAGTCATAATTCTCTAGGACTCTGTTGAGATATTGCCTCGCATGTTAAGTGCACCCCCCCCCCCCCCCACACACACACACACACATACACATACATATATATATATATATATATATATATATATATATATATATATATATAAGCATTCTTACTTATGATCTCATTTTATCCAGGGCTAAGAGCTTTCTTGGTTTTGTTATTGTTTCAAAGAATCTTAAAAAAAAAACAAGCCTGTTAGCCAACACCTGTGTTTATTAATTTCTTTTTTTTGTTTTGTTTTTCACAAGATATGTGATCATTATTACTTGCATCTCAAAGAAATCCTCCACCACTACTTACCCTGTTGGGATATTTCTGCTTTTATACTTGATTCTAACAGATGAGGTTAAGCATCCATAACGAACACCATCTCTGTGTATCGTTTGTCTAACTGATGACTGTGTTGCACTAAATATATTAGCACTTAGAATGTGCAGCGTAATTAGTGAAGCCCTGCATGCGTATTCTGTTGATTGACTTGATGTTTATGCATTGCATGAGTTGATGATTGCAGAGTGCTTAACCTGGCACGTATTCTACTATTTCTACTTGTGAAAGCCAGTAAAAGACAAAAACAGTGGAACCACTATTGTTCTGCTATTGCGAGCATTTGCTTCAAGATTCCGGGTAATCCAGGCCTGTGTTCCAGTATCCATAGTTACTCGTCAATGTTAGCATCTCAATTCGTTGAGCATTCTCATGGGAACACCCTCCTCTGGCCCCCTTTCTGGAGGTTTGACCTGCAGGGCCCCACCCCTTGGCGCTGGCCTTGCTCTCCGTGAGCACCCCTTGACCTTCAACTCAGGCATGGGGCTCAGCATGGAATGTCTCTTTTTGCAGATCAATGCTTCCTGGCCCTGCCCACCCCAGAGCCGTCAAAACAAACTCATCAAAACAGAGTCCCTTCTCTCCCACCCTGAAGAGCCTGACCACGACAAATACTTCAAAGCACTCTGGCAGAACCAGTCGACCATTTGATGTGATTGGAAAATGTATGTGAATATAGAGTTTGTTTCACTAAGTGTTGATTATTTTCATTCATACTGTACATTTGGACATATTGCACAGAACTGTATGAATTTCTCCACCAACGAGCAATACTTTGACTGCAATATTCTGAAGTAGATACTGATCTTTGAAATCTCTAGTTTGAGCATTTGAAATGCCCTTGGCCTCTCTCTGTCTGAGTACCTTCTTTATATCCTCTATAGCCTTCCCACTCTACCACAATAGGAGTGAAGTCCAGCATCTACATTATGTATAGTAATGCAGGTCTGCATATGGCTTGTGCCACAGAGTAAAATAAACAATGATGTCCACAATGAGCATTTCATTTCAAAATACCCAAACAAACAAATTCAAGCGTCCTGTAGCTGCCCTGAACCAGAGACGTGGCCCCCTGATGAAATAAGATTCATTCCTTCACGAAGGCATATAGAGACTGTAGCCATGTCTGGATAAGAGTCCTTCCTCCCATGAGCTCATATAAATCTCAAACCCTATGTAGCGGAAAAGCAGCTTACATCCAGCATATGAACAACCTTAGATATAAAAAACACATACATCTGGCTCATCACCCATATGGCTTCTGATCGAAATACTGGCAGGAGCCTCAGATCAGGGTCTCCTGCTGTTTCCTATTAGACATTTGTATCGGTCTGTGCGGACTAAGGTTGGTGCGTCCAGCTCCCCACACAACTGGAGCACAAGTGAACACAAGGGATCGGGAGCAGCATTTCCCGTCCCAGGCGCTCACCCAGCATATCGGAGCAGAGGTACGTGGGTGGTAAGTTTGGGGGCTGTGCAGAAGAGGCACCTGACCAAGGACCTGACTGAGGACCTGACCAGGGGAAGATTTTAATGGCCTCTGGCAGGTTCCTGTGGACACGTCAGCATGGATAAAGTCACTGTGCTGAACCATCCAGATCCTGTAGAAGCAGCGCTATGGTCAGGCTCAGGGTCACTTTCTGTTCAAGCTGCCTCCATTGTAAGAGACGCATTTGAACACCTCAAATGCCCCACTGTTACTGGAATCGTGATCACTGAAACACACAGAGGTTTTAGTGCATCGTGACTTATGGCAGGTCCTGACTTACACAGGGTTGAATTGCAGTGTCTCACACTTTTATATAATGATCCTTAGAGTCATATGCAAGGTCTATAACTCATGTAGGAAGTATATCTAGGTCATGGCCAGATTGTTGTATTATTAAACTGTAAATCTGGACTGAAAGCACAGTAAGAAAAACTGGTTTTAGGTTATTCTGTGCCTACATTTTGTTTTAGTAAGTGCTTAATGCAGCGTGTGCTTCATCCAGGCTGCGTGTCATCACCAACAAAGTCAAGGTGCCACAATGAACTTACACAACAGACTTTATCTATATAAATCACACCGAGCTTCTGTTCTGATGAGACTGACAAAGAAAACTCCCTGGATGCCCCCTAGTGACACTATTACGTTACTACATTACTTTGACCTTGAATTAAATGCTTGGAATGTTCTCTGTGCAACTGTTACAATATATTTTTTCCCCATATTTGATCCTAAGATGGTGCTTAATTCCTTGTTGGGCAGTCTACATGAGGCTTTGGGGGACAGTATGTCCTATTTTTTCAACTCACACACAAGCGCTGCACCTATCTCCAACCGATGATGTAATCTCTATAAAGAACCCCTCCCCCTCTGTATAGGATATTCTGTGTGAATTTGAGAGGTGGCGCATTGAGATGGCTCACTTCTACTGATCACAGTGTTTTCTGCCTGGTCTTCACTGGCTTGCTCTCCCCATGTATTTTACATCCACATCTTCTTTTTCTTATATAAACATTGAAATAGGAAGAACAATGTTAGGTAATTTTGTAGTGAAGGTGTTGTTATCTGCAGCATGTTTCACCCATATGTGTGTTTTCAAGCATGCACTGGTTTTCATTTATCTCTGCATTGAATTTACAAGAGAAGAGAAGAAATACCTTTCAAATGTTTTCCACCAACCCTATGACTTAGATACTGTAGTTCTCTGACGTTTAGGGTACAGGGGTTCTCTCTCTCCCTCTCTCAGGTTTCCTAAGGAGAATGCTTGCCAACAAGAGGTTAAGAGGATGTACTTTTGTTGCACTTTATTGTTCATCTTTAATTCCAGACACAGACAAATAATAAACTGTTATTTGAGATTGTACATATGCCTTGC
The DNA here is from genome assembly GCF_041902795.1 of Electrophorus electricus. Classification (NCBI taxonomy): domain Eukaryota; kingdom Metazoa; phylum Chordata; class Actinopteri; order Gymnotiformes; family Gymnotidae; genus Electrophorus; species Electrophorus electricus. The sequence continues at coordinate 2,565,965 of NC_137501.1, forward strand.
GTTTAAATCTTACGGCCAGATTGCTCTGATTATTTGCCAAACCCCGCTGAGGAGAGCCAAGGAAAGCGAACTGTCTCTGGATGACACATGTCGTTAGAGGGTTCATGTTCACTCTATTGCCAAATAGCATCCCAAAACCAACCTATCTCCAAATCTGAGTGGGGTAAGGAGTACCTCATGCCTGAGGTTTTAAATGAGGCATTATGCCATTCTCCAGCAAATCTTAAAGTAGAGCTCTGTTTAAGTGTAGTGTTAGTCCTGTCTGTAACAGAGGCCATTGCTTAGGAGAATCCTTAAGCAAAAATGCTAATGAATCTACCACTGAATTTAAGCCAACTGTGAAAAGGTTTCAATTGTTTATTCACATTAGTTTAATGTTAACTGGCCTCTGTTAACTTTTAATAATTATTCACTGCAGCATTCTTAGCTGGTCCTTTTCAGTTGCTGAATGGCTGTAAGTACATGCCAAGGCTGTCCATCTCTGGTCTGTTCAAGCACACCTGATTTAACTTACTATTTAGTCGGTTTAGTAGGTGTATTAGAACAGAGAAAGCCGCAAATTGTACTGGAATCTATCTTACCCACTAACAGAGGAACTGATGTATGAATCAGTGAATTATAATGGTAATTATAGCATCCTAATTGGTTCTTATTTATATTTGTGTCCCAAAGAACCTTCAGTCCCGGTGTTCAAGCCTCGTGCATGCGTTTTGGACAATCAGGGCTTTAACTGAATTATCTAAGGCAGACACTGCCCTGAGGAGCTGTCAGAAAGAACAGTGCAACGTGTCACTGTGCAGTCACAACACAAATGCTCAGCTCCTTTGCCAAACAGGTCTCAGAGATTGTTTTCACAAGACAAAGTCTACCCCTGGGCTAAATTTCACTCTTAATGGGATTTTCTGTTGCCTCTTTTTTAAGACATGCACCAGCCTTAGTCTGAGTCTGTATTCTTTTAGGCCTTAATATCCCAGGGAGGCAATTCACATTTCTAACAAGCCGATCAGCTGCAGTTCCCAGTGCCAGCCAGGGCCTCACCCACGATGGCAAGTCCCTCAACAGCCATTGTGCTCTCTGTATGGCCAGCCATACTGCTCTCCATAAGGAACTGCAGTTGGCAGGCACAGCGCGCATGGTTTCAGTAATGGGTGTCTGATCAGTGTGTAGCAGCTGGGCCAGCTCTTCTTCGGGCAGAGTCGACACATTGATGCAGAGCATGCCAGGGCACCCTCCATCACCAAATACATGCTTTCCTCGTTCCAAAGGGATAAACCCCGACCCCTCCTCAGACTCAGCCGGTGCTGCTGTCTGCCAGTCGCCGCCAAAGGTTTTACAGCTGGGTATACCTTTGCCATGTGGAGTCAGTGGGCATGAACATCTCTCTCGATATATTTATATGGTATGAGAGGATGATAGGTTTACTTCTATTGGTGTGGCATTCCTAATCTCCTAATTTTGCTTTTGAGGCCACTTGTCTGGGACCTGTGCACTGGAGTAAGTTGATCATTTTAGTTACAGGTCTTGTAGAACATTTTATGGCATTTAGCCGATGCTTTTATCCAAAGCAACTTACAATTATGACTTAATACAACTCGAGCAATTGAGGGTTAAAGGCCTTGTTCAGGGGTTCAACATTGGCAACCTGGTGGTGGTGGACCTTGCAACCTTCTAACTACTAGTCATGTACCTTAACCGCTAAGATGCCACCCATTTTTCATTATGTTGCTAGTACATTCTTATTGTCATGCTGCTACTGGTGAAGGTCTACTTATTAATTGCATTACACTGTACTTGCATTACACTGTACTGTTAGAATTTACTATCTCACATATGACTGGCACCGGTGATTTTTGCACTGTTTACATATGTAGACAGTTACATTGTCTGTCTCATACTGTCCTGTCTTATCTAATGTCACTATGTACAGCCCTTGTGTATAACGCTTTCATTTTGTCTTGCTTACTTGAACTGCAAGTTTCTGTACTGATTTTATTGTTGGAATAAGGTCATAAAGAGATGTTCATTGCACTATATACTTGTATTAGGAAAATATGTAAAGTAATCTTTGACTTTTGACTCGGTTACTAATACAGTAAACAATAGCAGTTTAAGGCATTGTATGTGAATGTATGTTTTTTTTGTATTTAATATTATATTTTTAAATGAAATAAAATGAAATAAAACCTGGAGCACTTTCTTAATCTACTTCAAGAAGGCAAGCAGGGGGGCAGAGGGCAAATACACAAAACTACAAAATCAGTATTTGTCTTAAACAAGGACAAGTTGTAAGCTTAATTACAAGAACGAGATGACATCAGCAAGGGCACAGCTTTGGTTTGGACTATATCATCTACAAGTTCCATCTCCAAAATCACATTAGCTGAGTAGTATGACACCACCTTTTGGAGGCAAAATGCAACTCTATATTGATTCAGGTCAAGTACTGTGTGTATCCTACTTAGCAGATCAATGTTATATCCACAGTGTTCTCAAACTGAATTAGAATGCAATTGAATTTAAGATGAAGGACAGGGTCTATAGGGACTCACAGCCATTGGGAGATGCACCGGCATGTAGCTGCTTTGTGCGCTGACGGACTGCATTTAATCAAATTCATATTTGCATTGTATGAACTGAATGAAAATCCATTATGACAGGTACTTAATTTAACATAAGGTTATAGGACAATCAATATTTTTAAAGGACCATAGACTTATTACTTATGGTTTATATATTTTTGGTTCAACATTTGCTAAAATTCACTTGTTTTGTGTCTTGGAAAATGCACTATTTGCTAAATAAATAAATAGAAAGAATGAATTTATGATTAATCAAACAATCAAGTAATACACAAATCTTCATATCTGATCCCTGTAGATTTTTTCTTTACAATGAACAACATTGTACAATATTTATTTCATTGGCTATTGCTGTACCTGCACATATAACATGTTGTATGGTACACTGCATTTAATGTATTTATTTTATTTTTACTCACAATATACTGCCTTCTCAGTCTATTTTTCACACAAAGCATTTTCTCAGAAATTTAAATATGAAACAGTACTGTTCTGTGGGTCTAGTTATGGCTCTAACCCTGTACAATCTATTTCTATGTTGTTAACCTGACTGAACAAGTATGTCAGCAACAACAAACAGAAGACAACACAACACATAGAACAGAAAATCATCATCTTTATTTGACATTCACCAACACATTTCCTTCAAAAGTCCATCGAGCATTGATTTCCTAACAGTCCCTGAACAACCGCAGGACTACCTCTGGCTCACCCAGCAAGGATGTGCTTCACAAATGAGACGTAGTTGATGCAGCCGTTGGCGTCTTCTTGACCCACCATGAGACGATCCACCTCATCCTCATTCATCTTTTCTCCCAGGGTGGCCAGGACGTGGCGGAGCTCCGCACCCATCACTGTGCCATTGCCTTCCTTGTCAAAGACCCTCAGGCCTTCCACGAAGTCCTCGAAGGTCCCCTGGTCCTTGGCCCTTGAGATGTGCTGCAGCATGGGCAGGAAGGTCTCGAAGTCCAGCATCTTACTGTTCATCTCTTCAACTTTGGGTTTCCCCAGCACTGCATGGACATCTGCATTGGTGGGGTTGTAGCCCAGAGCCCTCATCACATCACCACACTGGGAGTACCTAATCTTCATTTCCCCTGTTGGCGTCTCATCGAACAGGGTGAAGGCATCCCTGAATTCCTCGATCTGGTCTGGGGTAAACTCTAACACGATGCTCTTCAGGTCAAGCTGAGGCTCTTTGGGCTCCTCCTTCACGGGAGCAGGAGGTGGAACTGGAGCTTCTTCTTTCTTAGGCTCAGGTTTTTTGGGCTCTGGTTTCTTGGGTTCAATTTTTTTGGGGGCCATGATGTCCACACCAGTAGCTGGGTCCTAGGAGATGGCAGTGAAGAGCATGCTGTGTGAGCCCACGCTGAGCTTATATACAGCCCTCCCAGAGTGGGAGATAAGCATTATCAAACGCAGAGCAATGGGGCCTATAAATGGAAGTGAATGAAAATAGAATGGAGGGACACTCATGCCACAGTGGAATTCTTCTATTCATTACATGGTAGGGCCATCCAATCAGAGCTCTTCTCAAGTCTGTTTATGGTAATGTATTATTTCTACTGATTAAATGACACTTTAAATGACAACATATTGTATGTCTGCATACCAACCTTTTATTAATATTTTCCACCACTTGATGAAGTTGTGTAGGATTTATAAGAAAAGATAATGGCTTGTAAATGCATAACGGGTTGCATGACATAATGAATTATCAGTGATAGGGGTCAATTTGCAGAGAATATGTTCCTCACACTATGTTAGGTGCCATAATAAATAAATAAATGAATTAATGGATGGATGGATGGATGGATGGAGAGATGGATGGAATGAAGATACAAAAATGTATAATAGTGCATAGGAGTAGGAGCTCATAATGACTGCTGACAAAGAGAGGCACTATGAGGCATCTGGAGATAAAGAATAACTGGAGAAGGTTATTCTTAAAGAGTTCACTGCCTTAGATCAGAAGACATGGACAGTCCTGTAAAAATGCCATTCGCCTGCTGTAACAATATACTAGTCCACATTAACTTCATACTTGCAGCACTAGCATGACTAGTACCGAAATACCGAAGCTCTCTTAGACAATTAAATAATTCACGGAAAGTTGGATTTGGAAAGGTTTTTTTTTTATTAGGTTTTGTTTTTTTTTTTAACGGCAAAAACACTTGGGACATACAAACATGAAAATATTACAATAACCACAATTACATAAAAAAGGTTTTGTCGAACAGTAAGAGTGGAGTTTGTTATATATTTATGGTGAGATGCTTTCCTGTGCTGTTATTTGTGCCAGTTAGGAGGTAGAAAGGCAGTGGTAGCGATAAGAGATTGATAAGGGGGGTTGCTATTCTGAGAGATGGCACATTCCACTGACCATTGGGATACCAGCTCTGACATCATCTTCTGGGTGCATTTAAAACAAAAGAAACCTTCCAAAGCTCATTTGAGTTGAATAAATGGTAATTATATGATAATAAATGGTAATTATACTGAGGGGAAAGTTGGGTGATTTAATACGCAGCTAGCTTTTAGCAAAATGTTACTTCCTAAGAGAGTCTGAAGATCCTAGAAAAACATCTTTATCTTAGTCTTATGTCTTGCATTGCGGCCTAGTTGCTAGTATCAAAACCATTTATTTTGACTGCATTTGACTGTTCTAATTTTCTGCAAAGCAAAAGTCTGCCATCTAGTGGTGCACAGTTGTGAATTAAATCTTTTTACGATTTTTAAAATTATTTTCTGTAAGCATGATTTTTTAAATTCAGTCACCAATATACCCTTATGAAAGTTACATTGTACAAATTACAATGTAAATATAATATACATTGTTTACCGTACATTATTTGGTCCTACTTATGTATGGAGGCTTAAGTCAGACTTGAGGTTGAGATCTCTTGAGATCATGCAATAAACTGAGCACTTGAAGCACATTTTGTGTTGAAACTGTACTAATGATCAGTACCTGTCAGCAAGAATGAGTATTAACCACTGAGGTATAATATAGATATTTATTATAGATCAGCGGTGTTTGCCCATCAGGATGGGTGGTAATTAATGAGAGCAGAGCCTCCGTATGAGCTCCTCTTTTGCACTCAGTAACATGGCATAACACAAAGTCCCTATAACAAAAACATGCTTATCAGGAGATGAGTGATGAGCTGTTTCCTAGATTTGTTTTTATTTACACTCACAAGATGACAAGTTGAGGAAGTGTGCATTTAAATAAAAACAGTCCTCAAATGTACATCCAGGTCTCTGTTTCCTCTTTTGGAATCGCCCCTGATTCTGTGTGTATCTAAAAAACTAGAACATTAACAAGAGGGACTCTTAAGTAACACAGACCCATGTAATAAATTAGCTAAGATTTTTTTAAAAGGCAAAAAACCCCTATCAAATGGTAAAGAACTCCCATGGTATGCCATAAACTATAGTAATCAACTACAAACTTTTGAAATGTCATATAGAGAGTGAGAATACACTAAACTGGCTGTAATAGCTAGTAAACTGCAAACTGTACACTCCTCAATCTTAAAGGTCACAATATAGGTTAAATATTACAATAAACGAAAATAGCATTTAGAAATAGACTTCTGATAAGGGTTTCCTTGTAGCTGTAGAATTCTTGTAATCCTCCCGGAACTCTTCAGCATGGCTCTACAGAGGAGTATGAAACTCAAATTAAAGGCGTTTACTTTAACAAATAGCTGATCTGAGAAATACTGTAACAGCATGGATACTCTTGTTAGATAACAACATGGTACTATAAAGGTAAAGTTTTGAATACAATTGTAATTGCATTATTGTAACATTATGGGATTGTACTACTGTACGAAAAACTAAGTATGGAGAGGCAGCATTTAGAAATGTTTCAAGACATTTCTAAATGGAACCTGTTGTCAGAGGATATTAGAAGAGCTCCAACACTAGATGTTTCTAAATCAAAGATTAAAACATCCCTATTTTGCCAGGCCTTTGGCTCAGGTTAGATATTGTTATTATATTATTATTATATTGTTTTTCTCAGTTCCTGTTGCACTGCAATTCAGTTGTGGCACTGCATTTTTTACTTTTAAGCACCACAATTCTTATTTCTTCTTTTATTTTATTGTGATTTTTTTCAATTTTATTTTATATTATTTAATTCTTAATTCTTTAAATATTTTCATTTCTCAATCTTTTATTTAATGTTCAATATATAATGTGAAGTTTTCAATATATTTCTTGGCAAAGACCTTTTTCTATACTTATGTGAAGCCCTTTGAATTGCCGTTGTGTATGAAAGGTGCTACATAAATAAACTTGCCTCGCCTTACTGTAACAACATTATTAGATGTTACCTTCTTCCTTTATCTCATTTGGAAACAGTCTTTCCTTCACTGTGGTATTGATATCTGTGAAAATATCATCTTCTTCTCGATCTGCATCAACCTGATGAGAAAAAAAATATTTGCATTACTACCTGAATTTCCATCACAGGCGTGACCCACCATCCCACCTAAATGAAACACTAACAGATATTTATTTATGAAAACTAATCTAGAGATATTCAAGTTCATATTTTGTTAGTAATGCAACCATTAGCGCAAGTACATGGTGCGCAAGGAACAGCAGTTCTCACCCGAACGATTATCCCTCTCTCCTGGTAATACTTGGCTATGAATGTTATGTTATGTTTGAAGGTTTCTAGTCTCTTCTCGATGGCATGAGTGTTATCATCGGGCCGGCCCTGCTGCAACGCACGCTTTTCCAGACGCTGCCGGAGCTGCTGATTGGAGCACGCTAGCAGAATCACCAAGTCTGGAGAGCCAATCTGACAAAAGCACGCTGGATTATTACAAAACTACTACTAATGAATTTCTGTGATTATTTCTTTAAGTCTTAAAATGGATGGATTTTTTTTTTTGTGATTTATGGTAGTCAAAATGTATCATTATGACTCAATTTTCTGAAAATATTAATGCTCACAGAAACAGCTCAAAACACCTAATTTTAAAAATAATGCTTAGTGTGCATTTAAATTACACTTGATTTGATTAAAAATGTCTGTGGTTGCCTTACAATTTTGAGCTAACTGATCTTCAAATAGTAAATTAACATTACAATAATTTGTTAGATTAGTTAAAGTATTTCTCATATTGTTGGTAGCCTGGAGACTTCCTGTTTATTAATTTAAAACAACAAATAGTTTTTAACAGTTTAAAGAAGAAACACTGGCAAATCCCAGTTACTTTACCTAATGGTTAAAAGTCTCTAGATATAGAGGCAATAGTGAAGTGCTACTCTGTTATTAAAGTATGGTATTAGATTGTTTACTGCAATCTTATTAAACTTCTCACTTGTTCTTCAAAAGTGAATGCCTGTGATATTTCCCGTGGGAATCCATCCACAATGAATCCTTTGGCACCTTGTTTCTTTATGAACTGATGTTTGAGTTCTTCGATTGTTGTCTCCTAGAGAATTTAATCCCAGTAAGAGATCAGAGTGAGCTTCATAAAGTGTATATCATCATGCATTCTACTGTATCATTTTAAAACATAACCTATTTGTGTACTTATTAAATAGCTGTTTAAAAATATAATGAAAGACCCTCTGCTCCTCTTGAAGAAAGCTGGTGTTTTAGAATGACAAGCTAAGAAAAAAAAGAAAGCGTTATTATGATCACGAATCCACCCTAATTCAACCCTAGGTCTTATCATTTACCAGCCCAGTAAGAATGCTTCTATTTCCTACTATTAAAGGTGTAACTGAGCCATGCCATGATAATATGGATAACTTCTTTTTTTTCTCCATAGTTTTCATAATTATTTTAGCGGGGGTTAGGTTTCCACATCAAATTCATTTCAATCTGATGACATTACAGTACTTCAGTGGGTTTGCCACCATACCTCTCAAATCTAACTTTCATTTCTTATTTTGAGAACATTGTTTAAATGTACTTATGGTACCAGATACACAGAAATAGGAAACGTTTTGTCTTTCTGTTTCCTTTTTTTAAAAACCTTTGCATCATATTGGTTTTATGACTTTCTTTTTTTAAAACTAATTTCAAAAGCATAATTGCAATACTGCTAGTTATAGTAACATGATGTTAATTAACAACACTGGTTTTTAGTCCATTTGCTCATGAAGCAGCTATAACCCTGCTGTGCATGCTGGGCGGGAATGAGACTCGCCATCGCAGCTCCCTACCTGAGGTGCCAGTTCTCCATTGGCGATGATCTTGGCAATCAGCTCCCATTTTCTGTCACTGGGAGCATGCTGCAGGAGCTGCTTCCTCAAAATCTCTCCCACAGACACGTGCTCAAAGTCATAATGAGCCGCGATCTTAGCCGTCTGAGTGCCTTTTCCGCTGCCAGGGCCACCTGTGCAGATAAGGTGGCAAGAAGAATGAGCTCTACAATGGCAACAAACCATTATGAAAGAATTGAACGAAATGTTTAAATGTATTACATTGTTACATACATGTATTGTAACATTGTTTGAGACTGAATACATTTTGTAAAAACAGCAGGCTAGAAGACAAAACAACTATATAGGTAACTGTAATATCATTGGAAAAAACAATCCCTCAGACAGCGAGTACTCACCTATGATGAATATTATATGGGGCCGCGGTTTTGACGGGTCAAACACATCATATTCCTGTATGAGTCCAGAGGACTCAGTCATGTCCGAATCACTGTCAATGGAGAACTGAGCCTGAATGGGTGGCAGTCTGTCATAGCGTCGGTAAGGACCAGGGCCAGGACCACTGTCTATAGACAGTGAAAGATGACAGGCAGTACATAATCATTGTATGTGCTTATACTCACTGTTGTCTGAAAAAAAAAAAAAATTAAGCCATTTCTACAACCAGTGAAACAGTAAGATTACATTGTGTTTTATCACAGGAGGTGATGTCTGCATTAGGAGACAGGCGCAGGTGATAACCTAGTATTTATTCCTCCTGACCATTTTTCTCCAACCTCAACAACCAAAGATACAGTGAATAAACTTGGGCTACAAGCACAGGTTTTGAATCAATCACAATGTGAATTTGCAAAAGTCAATTCGGCAATAAAAGTGGTAGGAAGCTTCCGCTCCTCTACCACCCTCAAATTTGTGCAGAGCACAAGTAAGCCACACAGTCTTCCAGCTTTGGTCATTTAGGTCTCTGCTCACTTCTTCAGTTTTTACCCAGAATGCTTTTACTAGCAAATACAGTGGGTCTCCTGGTGAATCTCAGGGTTGCTTTTTAGTGCTCCCTTTACGTTATGTGTAACGTAGTAACGCCTCATCCTGAGTAAGGTAAAGCAGCTCTCATCGGGTCCTAACTCAAGGGTCACACTTTTGGGCACACCACCACTCCAGCTTAGGAGGAGGTACCAAAACTCAAACTGTAGACGGGTTCACAGCCACTCTGTATACTAAGTTTCAGCGTCCTTCGTCAGGGACAGATGCTTTATGGAATGATGCTGCCACAGCTCTATTTTATGCCTTCCCTCTCTCTCTTCTCTCTGTCCATCATCGCATGTGGACATGCTATCTCTAGTTCAGGAGGGTGCCTGTGGGCTGCAGCCTAGGGAGGTACCACCTTTTGGGTGATATTGGCCAGTCAATGCTTGTGGAAATGTTCTGGCCATAGCCTAGAAAGGTAGTGTTCCTTGGTTCCTTGGTTAGTGTTCCTAAGACATCTCACTCTCTTCTGTTTGGTCTGACAGTGCCATTTGTGCCACAGGGGACACAATGGTTCTTCCTCTTCCTATGTGTCCTGTTCCTCTATGTCCTAAGGTCAGAGGGGAATCCACTTGCTCTTTGTGCCTCTGTGGCTATCTTGCTACTATCTTGCTACTCCTGCACCTCAAATGCTTCAGACCCTTTGGCTTCTTTGGCTCCTGTCTCCAGATCCAGTTCCTGATATGGCAGTGGTATGATAGTGCATGCTGCGCTGAGATGAATGCATCACATTAGTGATGCTGGAGTTGTTACAACGTCAGTGTCAACATCAGTACAATGTTCCCCTTGGACGGGAGTAGTCTTCCTAAGCGTCTTGACTAACATGAACTTTGCATGATAGAAGCTTTTTTCCCCCCCCTTGCATTTTCTGCTTCCTTGTGAATACACTGTTCAGTCACATTTCCTGGTGTCACGGGCACAAAATTAGGAAGCAGAGGTGCAGGTTTCCAACAGAAATAAAAGCCACATGTGAAGCCATCTAGGCTATGGCAAGAGTGTTACATCACACCTGGACTCTCTTTCATCTTATTTTTTTGTTTGTTTTTTCTTTAGCAAAATATTACTGTGATTAATAACCTGCCACCGTTTTTTGGAAATGTCATTTGTGTCCCTCATGTTGGCAAGGCCTACCTAGTTTGTATGGTGCTTTCTTTCCCTGGGAAGCAGAGATAGGTGGTAGTGGTTTACGATCAGGCGTGATGAAAGTGTCCCATGCTACACATTCAGGGCCCCCCCGTTCTCGTGTTTTTTGCAGGCAGTTCTCCAGGAAGCTCAAAGGGTCCTCGGGCCGGTGGTACATCAAACCAGTCAACATGCTCTGGAAAAGAACAGGAAGGGGTTTATTAATATAGTTCTAAAAGTAATAATAGAGTACTATTACTGCCCCTTCCCACTGAAATACAATTCTATGTATATATTTCATATATTTTAGGTTTTGTGAAAACCACAGCACAACTATCTGCTTAGCAAATTTTGTCCTAGCCACCTTATCCAATAGAAATTCAATGTCGGCTTATTCGTTATTTACTTCACAACACAAAGCCTATGTACCAGGAACAGATCTCGCCCACACATCCCTTCTCCAAGCATACAGATTCCTGGACGGGTCTAGATGGACAGGTGAGATGAAAAGAGGCAGGAATGAATAGCACAGCGAAGAAAATGATAATTGCAAATGGCCACTCTATTCAGCCCACACAGCCACGCAGTGGAGCGCTCTGTGCGGTGCAGGGAGAGGAGGAGTAGAAAACCCTCACCCTAATCAGTCATTTTCTTCTTATGATGCTAATATAGAGGCTGTGCATTTACATGTCAAACCACATGGCACAGAGCTGAGAAATAATCAGTTACTAAATAAGGCAACAGTGTGGGAGAGCTAGAAAGCCTCTCTAACATCAACTCTGTGACAGTCAAACAGGTTTTCTTTCTCTTCTCAAAGAGGTGTCCACATTGATCACTATGCTTCCCATGAACATGACAGTGAAGTTATGAATTATGTGTTTTGTTTGGACTGACACAGGTCAACGCTAACAGCAGTGAGGAAGAAACAAACAGAAATGGTCCACAGGAAGGTCAATGTGAAGTTTCGTGATAAATGTTGAAGTATGGAGTCCAAGTTTAGGCAGCTAGGCTCACTCTAAACCTCAACTTTCATGAGGTGTCTGAATTTAATTTTAAAATAGATGTGAAAGTGAATAGAGATTTAATGATATAGAAAAACTAGAATTATCATTGTACATTTCATAAAAATTGATTATTCAATTCAATAGGAAATTTGATTCAATAGAAAATAATTTTTTTTTTTTATTATATATATATATATATATATATACAAAATAAAAATATTTATTTATTTATTTATAGAGATAAATATTTAGAGAGAGAGAGAGAGAGATATTTAAAATGGTAGTAAAGTACACAGAGTTTCTAGAGAAACAGAACGTTTCAGACAGAGGTCCTTCATCAGCTGCGCATATATAACACTGTTTTGACTTTAATATGTGAAAATTGAGAATCCTGTAAATGTTACAAATGTGTCCATGTATACAATATACCTACACAATTTCCACTGAATTTCCACTGAATTTCCACTGAATTTCCACTGAATTTCCATTGAATTTCCATTGAATTTCCATTGCACCTTCCTTGTTTCTTTCTCTCTTTTTCAAGGTCTCCAATGCCTAGTCTGTATGTATGATGAGTCACATGAAGTAAACAGGGTGCTTGTTGCCTTGGTGATAGGCAGTGCACTGCTGGTGGTGAAAATTCAGTCCACACCTTTGCCAAAAAGGAAACTCTCAACGTATTACCATCCAGCAGAATCACTAACCTGCCTTGGCACGGGCTTCTTACAGACGATGGAGCAGACCTGTCAACTGTTGCTCCCTTGAAAAGGTCAGTCCATAGGTAAGTACCGCATACAGCATAGAGGGTATGCTCACCCCTGCCTTGGATCGCATGCATGCAGCACTTGTCAATGCTTATCATATCTGTCCAGCTTCTGCATTCATTTAGAGGGATTTGTATGCAGCTCCACAAAACCTTCTATAGTCGAAGCCCTTCTTAATACTCACAGGAGACACTTGCCACTTGTAGACAAACTTGAGGTTCATTGCCCTGCAATTACAGTATCCCACTTAAGGATCACCATAGAGACAGATTCAAGTATCTAATTTCCTTTGTAGCGTAAGTGTCCAAGTTAAAGAAACATAAGCCTTCTTTTTGGGTTTCATCCATCACAAGCCAGTCTTTTCATTTAAATTATACTGAGAGAAAAAAGGCTTGCAAAAAATTATATTGGACTATAACTGTATTATGTTTCCCATTGACTTATTCCAAAAGTATACAGCTAACACCTCTTTCAGACAAAACCTTATAATTCTTAAGAATAACTAAATGTATGATTAAAGAAAACGCACTGTACTTTTGAGCAAAAGTCTTTTTTTTTTTGCCTAGTAAGCTGTAACTCTAATGGAAATCAATACCAGCCTGGCCAGCATAGAAAACAGCCACAAAACTAATAGCAAAAGCTTTTGACTACATTTAGACCGTAACGTTGGCATTTGTTCAGTTCAAACCAAAAAAAGTGAACAGAGTTATTGACACGCCTATGCCAGTAGGCTACATCAACTTGAGAGCACCTCGCTAAGATTTCTTTACACGGATAACTTCCTGCACAACTCGGCTCATATAGCACACGTTTACAATCCCAATTCTGCCTGTCCTAAGAAAACGCAGTCCCCTTGATTTCAACCGACTTAGCCTTTAAAATAACATTTCGGAAAAGAGGAATTCTACCATACCTCAAAAAGATGGGGGATCTGTCGTTTGGAAAGATATTCCTTGGCGTCGCTGGTATTCATTTTCCTCACTTATTAGCCTGTAAGTACGTCCCGGTTGATGTTATGCTGGTATTGCCCTGAGTGTGGTATCCGCGTCTGCCGGGCAGAGCCTTCAGAGTAGCTGTGTTTGGGCTGGCTCTGATAACCTGGGGGTGATTCTATTCAGGGCTTGCTTTTTTCCACTCTGATGAAAAGAACACCCATAAACCCGCACTTTGGTTTCAGCCCAAAATGGAAAAGAAAACATGACTCTGGTTATGCAACCTAAAATTTTGTGCTGTAAGGGTTTTGTTTTAATTGAGATTATGACTTAAAAAGATGCACACATCTTTGAACATGAACATGAACATGAAGATACATTTTTGTGATCATGAAAATGCATTAAAGCATTCATTCTTTGTTTATTGTTTGAAACATAAAAAGTGTTAGGATTTAAAATAATAATCTATCGACACGTTTTGCTGATCAAAACTGTATACAAAAACTTTATTCATAATCATCAATTCAGATTATCTTTAGAACTTGTGCATTTCGTAATTATCCTATTATTAGTTGTTTATCTAAGGAATAAGAGAGTCGTGGCTCATAATATAGCTGAAAGTACAATGAAGAAACCCTATGCCATGGATAACTCTCATGTTCCAGGAATCCAGAACTTATTGTGTTGTGTAACATACTGACCTCATTAGGCTTATCAGAACCGTATCTGCTTGCAGGTTATGACCGACAGCCGTTGTGATCCTGACCTACATTACTTTGTGCGACAGAAGTTAGTACTGTTAACCTTAAGTAGGCTGTCAACCATACGTTAATAGTTATCGATGGTGACGTTGAGAACAAACATTTTTGTGAGTGCAACTATAAAGAATAACGGATTTACTTTTTCGTTCCCTCGTTTTATGTTAAATTGTTCGTGTTTGGGTCCCACCGCTTTGCCCCTTGAACGTAAAGTGTTAGACTATACCGATGTTTTCCAAGTTTTGTCCCGAAGCAACCCTGCGCAGCAAATGTGAGCGTTTTGTTCGCCCTAACGCGTCCGTTTTGAACCCGTGAAAATGTGAGTTAATGCATGAAGGTCTAACTAGCCGATAAACGGAGTAAAGCTTTTTAAGAGCAGGCCAAACGCTAAATATATAGTGCAGACATACTAGGACTAGGTATGGGAAACAGTGGTAAAGACTTTATGCCTTTGCTAGACTTTAAAGTCTAGACCTTTTTCAAACCAAAGTCACCTAACTGTAATATATCCCTCTCAGAAGTGTGTGGTCCGGAATGGCCTTTCAGAGTCAGTGCTTAATGAATGTGTTAACACTCAAGCTCGGCAGTCTCTAGCTGGAGACTTCAGAGGGCTCAGGTTTGGGCTCAGAGTCTGTGTCATCTTCCTCATCAGGATGAAGGGAGACCCGCTGCTCATCCATACGTTTAGCCTGCACTCTTTGAATAAGATTGAAAAAGTCTTCGTCTGGATCTGGAGCTGGAGGTAGAGAGCACCTCTGATCATTGATCCGGGAAGACTGGTGGGAAAGCCATAGTACGACAAATTGAGTAGATGCTCAGGTCTTTTATCTGTATTCAGGTAACAGATCCATAAAGAGGAATATGATAGTAATGAGAGCAGATTAGCATGAGGGGTTAATGAGCAAAATTACATTTGCATAATATGCATTCTAAAGACTAATATTCAATGTTACCTGATATTTTATGAGCATATTAAAGAATTCATCACTTAGGTCCTGTGGATTGCAGGTTGCGCAATGCTGGCTGACGTTGCTCTGTGCTATCGCGATGCCCAGCTGATCGTCGATGCTGGCCCTCTGCTCGTCCAGTCTGCGGCCCTGCGAGCTGGCTATCAGGTCAAAGAGCTCATCTGTCTGGGTGAGGGAGATGAGGGAGGTGGCATCGGCGACTGACGGGGACCGGCGCTCAGGGGAATGTGCCCCGGATGAGGCCTCTCGGGGCTGGCCGTTGAGCTGCGGAGGCTGCGGGCCACGTCTGTTCTCCATGCGGCCAATCGTGGACTCGCGCCGGATGGCAAGGGGGAGGTCCTCATTAGCGGAGCCCTGGCCTTGGCTTCAGAGAAGAAGAACACGACAAGTGCAGTGAGACAAGTATACAGAACAGGGGGCCTTGGACAGCAATCAGGAACACTGGAGGCAAGTCTAAAGAACTCTTGCAATAACAGGTATAATGATCACTTCCTTCCAGCACTATGCCTGAGCACACATGTTGTGCTCACCTGCTAAAGTGATCCTATTATCTCGGACAAGACTTTAATTTCTCTTATACTGCAGCAGTGTAATGTTCACTGTGGGGGTTTTTTTTTAAAGCATGTGCATTTGAATGTAGCCATCATGGCCTGGATTGAACTAGATTGTTGAAAGCTATCATGATGCAAGAATTTAAGTATGTAATGTCTGAAATCTTTTTAATAACTTAAGAATGAGACAAACATTCGTCAATCTTGCTATGTCCGGGTCAGTAAGGAAAGTATTAAGTGTAATGCAGATTAAAAGCAACAATTAATAATTATTTATATTGTACCTCTGTTCAGGATAATTAAATATTATTTCTCAATAGAATTAGTATAACTGGCACAATGATTCACAAACAAAATAAGCTACTATAAGTTATGCAGTTGAGGGCCCAGAAAGTTGTTCTCACTGCTAACGCCAAAACTAGGTCACAGAGAATAACCTAGTTAGTGCTGGCATGATGCACAAAATGAGGCCCAACATAGTTTGAACAAGTGAAACAATTTCAAATGAGAATACAAGTTATATAGGTTTGCATTTGGTTACAGATTAGCACATTATCATTCATTTTTCATATAATTTGAATCATTATTGAAGGTGTTTTTAGACCATAGACATGATAGATACTCAGAGAACAAAGGTAAAATAATAAATTACATGACAAATGTAATGACACGGAGATGTTTGCATCTACAGATCTCTTTTGTAAAGAAAGGAAAAACTTTCACAGAATGCACAGACGGAGCAGCTGCCTGGGATTGTTTTTAGCTCTCAACAGCCTTAGAAGCCATAGCCCAGTCACAGACTGACTGAATGAATTCCTAGGTAGACGTTACAAACACACCTTTCTTGCCTGACACCCAAACGTAATTGTTATTGGGTAGACGTTTCCATCTTGCTAATCTTCTTCCATAACGACACAAAAAAAAAAAAATTGATAGAAGATTATAAAAGGTTTGTTGTAATCCAGAAAAACGTGGTGCACTTCCCGTTCTCACGCACCCAGCTTTCCTAAGAGCAGGATTGTGTCTGTTTTAGAGGGAGAGGAAGCGAAAGGCAGAGAAAAGAGGGGTGGGGGGTGGGGGGGGGGGGAGATGGGGCGCAGTTGCCCCTCTCAGCTTACATCATGGTTGCTATAGGAACTGAAAATCGCCTCCCAAATCTCGCTCTTGTGCACTCACACACACACACTTGTAGACACAACCAGAAGTGCACACACACGCTTGTACAATGTATGCACAGAAGCACACACATACACACACAAACTCACTGCACAATATAGACACACAAAATGCATACACACACACACACACACACACATACACACACACACACACACACACACACACACACACACACACACACACACACACAGACGCTCCACGACTGGCATTCCTGCTTTGTCGAGCTCAATTCAATGCTTCCTGGAGGATCAATTGCCTCTCTCGGCCCACTGTCAGTAAAAATTGCAGCTCAATTTTTCTAGGTCCCAGAGGCCAAGCTTTGTAGTATCACTCCAATTTTTATTTCACTGCTGTGATCAACGAAAACATGAGTGGTTTCTGCAGGGACCCTGTGGAGGGTGGGGGGTGGGGGCAATAGCAATTGAATCGCAGAAACCAAAGCAACGCAGTGTAGCCTGGGGCCCTGCCTGCAATGAATGGATGAATGCCAGTCCGTTCAGAATGCCTGCAGGAGGAATAGAGCAGCCTCTCTCTCTTGGGATTCCCCCCTGGTCCAGCTCTGCCTGGCAGCCAGCAGGCAGCTGCTAATCCAGTACTATGTGCGGGTCTCCTACCCATTACTGTTCATTGAGCTATGCTGCACACACTTCGCCAGCTGTCTTCCCTCTGCACCATTACAGCGGTCATACACGCCCCTGCACTGTGGCCCAGCTGCGTGAACCTCGATTGCACTTGTGTTTGTGTGTGTGACCAGATTTGATGGCTGTGTTGCGACTGATGCACGGAAATGCACTGCTGATTGCTCCACAGAGCAGAAGACAAATGCATTTTGTTGATTGTTTTACTTGCATTTAGCAAGTAAATGTTCTAAATGTTTTACAGCATTTAGCAGAAGCTCTTGTCCAGAGCAAGTTACAAAAGCCTTGCCACTTGGAGTTCTGGTCCCCCCAGCCAAGAAAACTAAATCAATTTGTGATCCAAGATGCACAGGTCATTTGCCCTGCATGATCTCCCTGCAATAAAACTCTGTTAGAGTGTCTGATTTTAAGGGGCTTCTACACTTTGAGAACCCATGTGAGTTTTTGCCTCAGATGATTCATCAAAGCAGGAGATGTCTTCTTTCTTTCCCCCATGAACATACAAACACGTATACATATACTCATTACACTCATACACTCACACACAGGTACACACATGCATACACATACACGCACGCACACAGTTTTGTTAACTTTACATGCTCGTGTTTCTACAGAGTAGCCGCACATCATTACTGGAAAAAATCGGCACAAAAGCGCTGCACTACATATATTGTGTAAGGTGTTAAAAATGTTCAGGGTCTACTTACAAGCAAGGACACAGCAAAATACCTGGACAGAGTATACAGCAAAAATGTGTCTGGACACAGCAAAATACCTGGACAGAGTATACAGCAAAAATGTGTCTGGACACAGCAAAATACCTGGTACCCAATTAACACATGCAGATTTGAATGAACACCTAGAGTATTTATCTAAGCTCATCTGGACATAGATGAGCTGTGTAGGAGTTCATTCAGCGCTGTCGATGCAGTACTGTATCTAGTGTATTAACAAAGTGTAACCTCTAAGGATGTGATAGGGGACGACTGGGGTTCCCTTTACTGCTGTAGACTGTTGGGTTCTGTACCCTCGCTCCCACCCTCAATGGTCAGTCTGTGCGACAGGGGAAACCCTGCTGCTGTCTGAACACAGAAGCACTTGTTGGAGCAAATAGCATGGAAGCAAGTCAGATGCCTGCACCTGGTCGCACTTGCAGGCTTCCCAGAATCCCACTCTAGAAGCCATTAGACTGCTTGACTTGTACAAAATAAATGCATAAAATAAAAACCAAACCCAGCTAAAATAAGAACCAATATATCACTTGCTTATTTACAATCTTTCACAATTGCTAACACACTGTAACTGGTACTTGAGGAACAGTTACTAAAATTAATTGCATATATCCATTACTTAAACCAAGTCAGCCAAAATAAAATGTTTTCTGTCTTTTACTCATTTTTTAAAATTCTAAACCATTCTAAAGCACCAGTCTCCAATTAGGTACAACATTGGAAAATAAAACCTCTTGAGTTTATTTGGAAACCAAAACATTTCAAAATACTACACTATACTATACATCTATGGGCCACATCCAGTCCTCTCACTTATAGCATAATTATTCACGTAGAAGTCAGAGCTCAAGCAGTATAAAAAGGCCATTGGTGGCTCTACTGAAGAGGAAGAGGAGGGTGAGAATAAGGAAAAGCAAGTATAACAGCCTCATATGAGATCTGCTCTACTATATATGAACACATGAACAGTTATGGTTTTAGCATTAGGGAGGTTGGACTACATACTGTAAATATTGGAAAACATATCTGAAAAACTGCCATCCAATGAGGACGTCAGTGTGTGTTTCTTAGGAATATGTAAACAGTGTTATGTGCATGTCATTTTTGCAAAAGCACTATTTTGAGTCAGATAATAAGAGTTTTGAGTGCAGCATTTCATTTTGCAAGAGATGTGGGGGAGGGGGGGGGGGTTGTTTTGTTCTGTTTTTTTAGACTTTGGTAAAATATCAGTAAATGTGCTTGAAGAAAAAAAAATCAATGAGCAATATTATGAAATTTGTGGTTAGGCAGAGAGTATTGTGTGAAATGCTTTGAGTTGTGTGGGGACACTTAGAACAGTCACATAGTTAACTGATGGTCTTTTTGTATCTTTTTTAAGTACAGGATTATACCATATTCACAGTTCCTTACAGTAGCTGTTTCCTCCAGCTGTTTCCACTTTGAGGAACAGCTTATGCCTGCAGTGATTACAGACTGATAATTACGTGTCCTTGCAAAAATGAAGGTACATTTTATCGTAGAGATTTTTGTTTTTTGAAATGTGTGCAAGCATTTGGATGCAAACAAAGTAATAAGCTTCATCTTCTTTTTTAAAAAATCACCGAAATAGCCCGAATGAACTGCGAGCGGCCAGTGTGCGGAACTGGCGGCATGTCTACCGGGAAACTTCTTGTTGCGCGTGTTGAAGCGTCACTGTTTCTAGGAGAGTAGCGCGTGTCAACAAAATCGGTGAAGCTGTCAGTGAACATGTGAAGTTTGAACAGATCGAAACTTGCTGAACCAAGGCAGGCGACGACTGTAAGTCAGAGATTACCTTCGACATTTCTTTATAACGATTTCTTGACTAGTTCTGAAAAACTGTCACCTATGTTAAATACGGCGAGTTTTCATGAGTTAGCTTTTAATGAGGATACTGATCATATGTTATTCTGAGAAGGTTTGTGATTACCAGTCAATGTTATATTAATGAATTCATTTATCTCAGAATTTGGTATATGTATAGCTATGGGGGTGAAGGGTTTGTTGGTTTGTTTGTTTATGTGCCCAGAAATATATACCAATAGGAGTAGGAAAAGAAGTAATATGCTACCTGTAATAGCCTACTGACTGTGCTCCTGAAGCTCACCTGGTAGAGCAGGTAGCGCAAGGTGTTAGCAACACCAAGGTCATGGGTTTAGTAGTTCAGTTTAGGAAGCACAGATACTGACATACTGATAAATATATAAACTGCTCTGGATAAGAGCACCTGCCAAATACTGTAAGTGTACTGAGCAGTAACACGGGAGGCTTGGCAGGATGCAGAAACGAGCCCTGTAGAACACAGTGATGTTTATTTACACACACAACGAAGACAGCGTAGCACACAGGCTATGCAAACGAGCACGCTCGCACGCACGCGTGCAAGCAAACACACACACACACACACCCTCACACACACACACACACACACACCCTCACACACACACACACACACACACACACACACACACACACACACACAGGGAGACGTTTGGGAAGAGGGGGCTGTGCCATGACACCAGCCTAATAGCGATGGAACTGGTTGCCCCCCGAAGAAGCATCTAAAAATTATGAACTGCCTCTGATAGGGCTGATTGAGACAAATGAAAACGGGGGAAATAGAATGTCAAATGAAAAATGCACCAGGCACTGCATTTTATGGGTGTAGAGCAAAGATGCATATGAGGCTACTACAGTGAAGAAATTTGATAGGATTTGTTCTTATATTATTTTTAGACATTGCTCTAGAGTATAAGCTTTTATGAAGATTGACAGTTCCTTTTGTTGTTAGCTCACGGTAGAGACTTGAAGATAACATGTCAAAACCTAAATCATGTTTATACAATGCCTTATGCACAGGTAAATATTTTTAAATATTTATTCATATTTTCTAAATGTTTTTTTTTTTTCATTACACATTGAATGTTTTAGTCCTGACTTGTTCTTAGGTTATAAGTGGGAGATCATGAATCTCGCTTCCACAAAGAATCCAAGCATGGGCATGGGTGATTTAGATGCACATTTATGATGAGCATTTAGCTTATTTGCTTTAGCACATCCTGAAAGTTACTGTACTATGTCACAAGATATTTGAGTATTTTAACAAAGTGAATGAACACCACACTCTTTAAACTCAGGAATGCCTGCTGTGTGTAGACATCAGATGAACCCCGATCGTCCAGAATTTTCCTACCAGAGTTAACTGCAAAGGGTGAACACAAAGATGAACAATGAACAAGAGATTAGATCAGAGGTGTTTCAGAAGTCATGACTCACTCCCCAGGGTCCCCAACAGGTGGTGCTCCGTCCCCCATAGAGGCCAAGCATATGGCACTTCTGAGGAGTGGTTCCCCGAAGTCTAAGGCCTTGGACAATCTAAGGGTGAAGGTCCAGCACCAGAAGCTGGGGAATATTCCTGGAAGCCCAATAATAGAGGCAAAGCATCAAAACCACATAACCAGGAAAGTCTGCCGGGCGGCCAGCAAAGGTCTGTGAAACAGAATGACATCATCCAGGCTGCAGTGAAATAGATGTAGAGGCATACAGGGATGCCATGGGCAGGAGATTGAACCATGTGAGACTCTTTTGAATTAAGTTAGACTGTAATAAGGTGTAATAAAATTTCTTTGGCCAGGGGCAAGACTATTACCGGGTACAGCCAAGGTAATAGGATTGTCACTGAGGAGAGCCTCCAAAAGCACTTCCTCACCTACAGCCTGCCACCTTAAACCAGCATCTCAGGGTACTGCACATACGAAAAGTAAGAAATGATTTAATGGGCAATTTCCTGTCTCAAAACCTAATAAAAGGGATATCTTACTGCTTCAAAGCCAGCATTTACTCCTTTGCATGTTATATAATAAATGTTTAATAACTTAGCCTTCGAAGAAACTTTCTGATCGTTTCCTTTACAAAGAAATAGAAGCGAATACTGCTTATATATTTGCTTGGAGAGATGCCCAGAAGCTTGTGAAAGAAGTCTTGGATTCCAAGTCGATCAGTGCCCCAGGATCTCAGAAGGACAACACCATGGGTATGATGGAAAACTCCACATTCTTATTGTGGCATAATATATTGTAGTCAAACCAGATCAGCAAATAATGCATCAGATGCACAGTAAATAGCTCCTAGTATAATTGTTGTTATCAAGTCATGTACTTAATTAACAGATCACAAGACAAAATACACACAGATGGCTCACCAGCAGGCAGCAGCTTCAAACATCCTGACTTGGCCAAAACATCAATCAAACATGACTTTATCTGAGAGGTCAGACCATCATACACCTGTAAAAAAAACTCCCATAAGTCATGGTAAGAAATCCTCTGCCCCAAAATGCTCTTATTTATCAACAGAAACCAAAACCCATCCAAGTGCCCTTCATCTAGCGAGGCCTCTGCAGCGCCCTCTGGTGGCTGTGCTAAAAGCCTTGTAGTGTGGCCATCATCTTTGAAAGGGAAAGAGAACGAGACTCATGGCACACAGAGTCGACTGCAGAAGCAGAATTCAGAGGAGGTGCGTAAATACATGCACCAGCAGGCCCTGCGGAGGACGATGAAGGAGCGTCAGATGAGGAGAGAAGCAGAACTCGAGGAGGAGAGAAAAAGAAGGAGTGTTCAAGAAGGAGTGAGGGAGCAGAAAGCAGCTCTCCTGCGGTCCAGAAAACAGACACAAAAGTCTGAGGTAAGAGATGTCTGGAACAAATTCCCTGGATGCTTAATGAGCAAATATTGTAGTCATTTTCAATTTTTCCAATGGGCAGACTTCACTCGTGCATGTTCGTTTAAGTCATCTCCAGAGACCTCAGTTCAGACAGCTCCATCAGCTGTCAGAGTTATAAGCGATTACTCTGCTTGGCAATTTGAACCTCACAGCATGAATCAGTTATTGACCCTTGACAGATCTGCAACATGGAGAGGGAGCTCAGTGCAAGAAGGTTGGGTTGTTGACTCCATGTGCATAGAGCCCCTGTCATAACTATCTCACTATTCATGAACAAAAAAACTGTTAATTGTCATTACCAGAGTATGTACTGTTTGAGGCTTGTCACACTGATACTGAAGCATAAATCTAAAGCAGTGGAAGCAATTGAGTTTTAACGCAAGCTATTGTAGATTGTGTGCATGCATGAAATGGTCATTTTACATATAGAAACTTGCAGTCTTCTACAAGTCAATGTCAAACACGTTACAAACATCTCATGCCTCTATACATAATATTTACCCAGCGTGTATGAGTTCAGTAAGCTCAGATAAAACCCCTTTGGACTCAAATGATGAATTAATTATTATTCATTAACATTGAATTAATTATTAATTATGTGAACATGAAATGGTTTGGTGTCTCCTGTGAAGCTGTTGTTTTTTTTGTTTGTTTGTTTTTTTGGTCATATTAAAATGGGTTTCGTTTCAGACTCATTTTCCCTTTGGTGCTGTTTGGTTTTCATTTTCCAGAAAAACAAAAGTTCTGATAAGAAGCAAGGACATCTTCTCCGAGGACGGGAACGGATCACAAACACTAGCGAGGCCCACGGACAGCCCCAGGGTGAAGTTAGGAGTGTAACCAGGGGAGGGCAGTATTCACCAGCTTTTTTCAAACGTCTCTCCATCTATTGTCACGTTTGCACTGTTAACTACAAGTTATAAGCTCACTTAACTGCGAGTAATATAGGGAAACAGTAATGTTTCACTGTTAATCATACTGTTTTTACACACGTGTTTCTGTGTGTTAGAGCAGAACTGGGCACACATAGATAACTATAACCATCCCCATCTCCATGGTAATAGGTCTCAGGTCAGTCGGGCAGAGGCTCACAGACACAGGGTCGAGGCTCTCGGAAGGACGATCTGCTCCCTGGACACACGATTGGAGAATGCAGCCGGCCGCCTGAGGCTTGTGGGCCAGCCAGATGCGGGATCCACTGGCAAAGAGAGTGAAACTACATCTGCTGATGGATGTGTGGCAAAACAGAAAGAGACTCAAATCAACCTGGGTATGTAATGACTGGTCACTGGGAGACTGGAAACAGTATTTACAAAAGCATTAGAAATAGCATAGTGGATGAGGAAAGATGGCCTGATTTTCAAAATGTGTTTTGTAGTTCAGTGGGCATCTGCAGAGACATGTAGAAAGCAGAGTGAGCAAAATGCAACTCAGTGCACACCTGACTGGCAGGACGACCACAGACAGAGCACTGACTCAAGCAGTAAGGTAAAACAACACTAGGTCATGGCGGAGGCTGTCAAAGCCATGTACGATATTGTTAGTGTTCCTCTGCAACAGCAACTACTAAATAGTGCTAAAGCATTTTACTCAGGATGTTAGGGTGTGTCCGATAGCTCAGTCACACAAGATGTATCAGTGGTTTTAGGAGATGAGTGTTTGAGTGGGACTGACATGCCTTTTAGCCAGATCAGTGATGACATTTTATCCATGCGCTATGTATTGTGCCAGTGATGTCATGTCTTGTCATGCTAGTGGAGTGACCTGAGTGAGGTACGCGGTCCAAGTGAGCTCCTGTGCCATCTCTCGCTAGGCCCACGGCCAGTGGTTCCTTCGAGCAGAGGAGTTGAGGGCACGCCAGCACAGCGCCGTCTTCAGACTCCGAGAGGAAGCACTGTGGGAGAGGACGCAAGCCGAGCTCGCGTGGCTGGAGAGCTGTAAGAAGTGAGTGCACCTCTTGCGCTTCAGGGTTGTTTAATGACATAATTTCACTTGTTCATATTCAATAAGAAAAAATGAAGATGAATGAATTTAAATGGGTGAATTACCATGCCGATCACCGCATGCATTATTGTGCTCTTACTGGCTGCTCCTGCAGGGGGCGCTTTACATACAGCAGCCCACTTTCCTGAGCTATGCTCACCATATGATTCTTACATAATATGGTCTATTGCCTCTGTCAGGCATGTTATATTAGAGGATGATGCTGTGGCTGAAATCAAGACGAAACAGGAGGAAGTACTGAGCCAACTAAGACAGGAGCAGGTGAAATCGGCATGAAGTCAAAATATATTGGCTTATGGAATGTGTATATGAAATGTAATGTACATATACAAACACACAGACAATAAACAGTAGAATGGCATTGTTGTACATACAAAACGCATAGCTTTGCTGTTATTTGTTGACAGGCAGAGATCCAGCACTGGCGTAGCGTGTATAAATGTGAGAGGCAGCACATCCTGGACATCAAGAGGTCGGCAACTCACTTTGGACAAGTGCTGCAGAGTCTCGGCATGGCAGACGGCAACTCCAGGCCAAGGGACGCAGCTCCTGCACAGGTAACTGATCTGCAGCCAGTGCAGACACTGTGCGGCACTTACATCTCTCCCTGGAGCCAGTGCCTGTCCTAATAAAAGTCACCAGGTAACAGGCCTGGGCAGCGTGTCTGCACTGGGCGAATGGTTAAAGAGAGTCGGATTGTGTGGCAGCTTTCTGTAACTCTGTGAAGATACGTGCTTATGGCTTATGGAAGGGTGTTGCTCTGTTGCTTATTTTTATGCAGGAGGGATGGAGTTTTGGCGTGAAACCTGTGATTATACCAGCTGCCAACAGTGACGATAAGACACCTGGAGAACAAGAAAGGCAAGAGAGACAATCCACTTCTATTGTCATGCATGAAACACCAGAGGGTTGTTTGCCATTTACAACCGATACACAGAGGCCCACTGATGTCACCTCTGGTGTATTTTTATATGCATCAACTCAGGGATTTAAGAAATACTGCAGTGCAGTATTTAGCATATGCTGGGACCGTGGAGTGTGACACACGTCACTGCACGTTTTTGTTTTTTTTTTCGGAGGCAGTACAGGTTGCGGTACAGGATGCGAATACCATGAGGTTATTGTCTTCTTTGTGCACTGTACTCCATCACTGTTACAATGCAGCACTCAGAGTAATTACCCTGAGAGATTGGGAGAGACAGAGAGATGGAGAGGAGCAGAGAGGGGGAGAGGCTGGAGGGGAGGAGAGGCAGAGCGATTGGACCACAGAGTAAGAGAGCAAGAGACAGTGTGGGAGAGAGAGAGAGAGAGAGAGGGGAGAGGATATTGAAAGGGAAAAGAGGGCACAGCTGTAGAGAGGGATGCAGGCTTGCAGCCTGTTCTCTTAGCTTACACATCACTAAGATGGGACTGCATGTGGAGATTTGGGGAGTGGCTGAAGTCTGTCACTGGGGACCTGAAGGAAAACATCCTGCTGTACCTCTGCCTGTGTGCGTCTGTGCCTCTGCTGGCCCTGTGCTGCCAGAATGCCAGCCATGAACAGGCCAGGGTAGGAAAACCTCTCTCTCTCTCTCTCTCTCTCTCTCTCTCTCTCGCTCGTTCGCTCTCTCTCTCTCTCTCTCTCTCTCTCTCTCTCACTCTCTCTCGCTCTCTCTCTCTCTCTCTCTCTCTCTCTCTCTCTCTCTCTCTCTCTCTCTCTCTCTCTCTCTCATGCATGGCCTTCTTTCTGAGAGTGTGTATATGGTACATAATGAAGACTTGGCAGAAACAAAATACCCTTGGGATTCCACCAGAGCAGAGTGCATTTCTGAAGATCAATGTTTTCTTTCATGTGGGATGATGAATCTGTTCTAAGTGACCCCTCATCTCAAAAATCCAATCACGCTACGTTTCGAAGCCGCCAGGTTAAGTCCTGGGCTGATCCTGAGTCTGCAGAGTGAGTGCTAACTTTGATCTTGGTTCTGCAGATTTTTAACTAAAGCAGGTTTGAGGAGGCTTCTAACATCTGATGAAGTATGGAGTTTTGGGAGGAAGAAAAGGTCAGGAGAACACATCACAACAGAGCAAGAGAATCTACAAACAGCAGGATCCAAAGATACACGTGACCCCAAACATTTCTCCGTGCACAGCCATCAATGTCAGCCATGTCATCATGCCATCACTGAGAGGAAAATGAAAAAGGGGGATGAAAATTTTCTACATCAGCATGAAGCAGCACAGGCAGACTCTAAACCCAATGGCTATGGTGGGTGAAGGTTTTATAGATGTTTACATTTATAGACACTTATAGACACCTTTTTCTGTTGATTACTGTTGCAGTCAAATGAATCGCTTCACGGTGGTTAATCTCCTATCATCAAAAGGTAAAGAACTGCCTAATTTAGAATTGTGTAACCAAACCTCTTTTGTCTCTTTTAATTTCATTATGAGAGGAAAGACGTGTTGTTTTCTGTTCCATTTGAACATTAGGTCTTTCCTCCAGTCATTGTTGAGGGGACTGTAATTCATTTTCAGTGCTGATTTACAGCACATGATCAGCGGTTTTGCTGACTCATGCTTCTAGCTGAAGGATTCAGTTCTGCCTGCAATAAAAGTACTTACTGTGGTGGTTAGTACATACATCTGCACCAGGCAAAGTAGAATATTCTGGGTTCTATAGTCAGAGCTCAAATATGTTGAAAATCTTCATTTAATAGAATTTTTCTTTTTTAATGATCATATATGTGATCAGTGTTTTATAAAGTAAATACTTGTTTGTCCTTTCAGAACATGAGATTAAGAAGATTCAATCCCCTTTACTTAAACATCAACATAATCACCAATGCCCATCTACAAACAGCAAGATGCATTCAGAAGAGAAAATCCTAAACCCTACTGAAGCTCCTTGGAAGTCCATTAAGAATGTGCAGGAGTTCACAGTAGGACAACACAACCAGCCCGGCTGTGGTACCTCTGACAGGTTGCCCATTATGTCCAGTCTGTCATCTGATATAGAGGAAGACCTGCCCTATGATAATGAGGACAGCCATGAAAAAGCTGGAGAACGAAGCAATCCAAAGTTTCACAAGACACAGAAAGCATATTTTGCTTCTGATGATATGATTCTAGGCTGTGGCCAGACAATAACTGACTATGTGACTCTCAATGTGCAGAACAACCAACAGCTGCAAACTGTGTTATTGTTAAATAATAACCATGAGATTTGTGACGAGTCAAGGAAGACATATACAACTTACACACAGATGTACGATACTGATTCAGTATCACATATTTCTGGACAGCAGATGTGGCAGAGTACAAAAGAGTCCACAATGGGCAAACCACATGTTGCAAATGTGGACCATGCTCTAAATAGTGAAGTAAAAGGGGTGGAGGAGAGCCCATTCTGCGATGACAGCTTTTCTGAGACAGAAGATAAATCAGAGCCTTTCTCCCTCCAGAGTGAAGCACTGGCCTGGTCAGAAGAAGACAGAGATGTTCTCAGTGAAGAGAAAACAGACACATGCTCTTTAGTCTACGCCGAAAAGTTCATTGTCGTCCCAGAATCTTGTCTATATGATCATGGGTCAGACGACAAAGGCTATGAGGAGGGTCTCCATGGACCACTTCACTGCATGAGGGAAATGACAGCAGACTCCACCCTCTCAGAGATCCTGTCTCCTGTAGATGAGGTTTTGTCGTATGGAAGTGCTGACCTCCCTCCTTCAGTTAGAGTAGGAGGTGGGTTAGGACCAGGCAGCAACAGCTTGCTACCTCCTCCACCTGCCTTTGAGATCATCACATGGACTAGCGAGGATGACCTTCCAATTCAACCTGACCTTGTTGAGGACATTTCAATTAACAGTGAGAGGTTCCCTCCCCTTCCTGTGGACCCTTCTTCATGTAGGAGAAAGGCAAGCTCTCTAGGGGAAAGTGGGGTAAATAATGATGATGGTGTGGTCGGACATGTGTGTAAAGCACATGATCCCATGCTGGCTACAGGACAGGATGAGGAGGAAGGTTCAGAGTACACCAGCTCTCTTCCTGTAAATGAGAGAAATGACAGCCAAGATCCTCTGTCCTCCTTTTGCATTGGAGCTAGGATTCTTGTCTGCAAATCAAGACCAGGAGTGCTGAAATATAAGGGACATGCTGCTTTTGCGGGTGGTTTCTGGGCTGGTGTGGCGCTGGATACTCCCACAGGAAACCACAATGGAACTTTCAGAGGTGTGAAGTATTTTACATGTGAAAAAAACTGTGGGGTCTTGGTTAGAGCAGAAGACATTTCTCATCTACACAGAGAGCACTGCAGCAATTTTGATACTGGTGTCGATGAAGATACTTTTTCAGATGAAGATCTCCCAAATGTGGAGTCCCCAAATGAGGACTGCCAAAAAAGACAAGAGGATGGAGATGGAATAGAGAGACATGAGAACAGTGAGAGTTTCTCTGAACACATTTCCTTACGTCCAAAACAGACATGCCAGCAGGAACCATATGAAAATTCAACCAGAATAATACCCAATGATCTATCAAAATATTCAAGATCTATTGAAAAATCTCCATTAAAAGTAAGCTACTATTATTATAAACAAATGTACAAATGTGTATGTACAAGAATAGCAGAAAACATACAGAATTTTCTTTTGATAATGTGAATGTGCAAACTCTGACTTCATAACAATAATCTTTTTGTATTATAGGTCGATCATAAGATGATGTGGTATGATGAGAAAGGCAAGTTCACTGGTGATGGCCCTGGAGCTCAGATAGAAATGTTAACTGAGGAGATTTCTGTGGCTGCTGTGAAGGATGTACAGGAGACCAGGAAGAGACGCAGACAGAGAATTGGATCTAAGCATGACATTAAACCTATGGATGCTGTATGTAAACCAACTTGTGGTGCCATATAAAATTACACTTTCCAGAATACATACATTTACAATATTCCATCATTGAAACGTTTCTTCTTCGAACTTCAGGAGTTTCAAAAAAGGGATGACAGCAACTTCACAACTAACATAGCATGTCTAATGGATCAGTGGCATCAGGTGTTCCCTGAAACTCCTCCACAAATCCAGGTCAACACCCATGAGCCCAGAATTGTGTACAGCCTGGTTGATGCCACAATTGAGGTACTCTGTGCTCATGCGAATGAAGTTGCACTTGATGCTTGTGAAACACCAAGCTATTTAACCAATGATGAAAGCCACAAGGGCTACAGACAGGTGGGTTCATTTTTTAATGAATTACTTTCTAAACTGTTACTTTTAAACTGTTGTTGATGTGTTGGCTTTTGTATGAATATTATTGTTTATTCAAATAAGGACCATTTCATGCCTTCACATCAGGTCCTGTTCCAATTAGCATCTGATATACTGCATGAGGTTTGTGCTGATATATTGGAAACAAGTGCCTCTTTCCAGAACACAGAGGTTAAATCAGTGGTGTCAACTCTGCAGAGACAGCAAATATCAGTTGCCTTTTTAAAGGTAGGATTTTGAACGTGGCCATATATAGAAATAATTAAATTACATTAATGCAGATGCTGTGTAGCAAAAAAAAAAAAAAAAAAGTATTAGGCTATTTTTACATTTTAGGAAGTATACAGAATGTGAATTAAGTTAAATGTTAAGTACACAATAATTCTTTTTTAAATTTCAATTTATTCCAGGCTGCTGTGAAAAAGGAAACTCAGAAAATACTTAATCTGGAGCACACTGATCAACAAATGACAGAGATGCTACAAACGCTTTGCAAATACTGGTATGCTAAGAGGGACAGAGTGGACTACATTCTGGTTTGTACAAAGAAAACACCTAAAGCTTTGTAGGCTATGAATAATAATTCCATATAACTGATTTATTATAGATTTATCTACATTAGAGTTGGTGCAATTAGTGATGTTCCCATTTTACATCTATGTAGATCCAGGAACTTCACAACGAGGAGAGGAAGTGGGTGGATTACAGCGCTGACCAGGTCACTGTGAAAACACGACTATCTGAGGAGATTTTCAGATTACTTCTGGATGATACTATATCAGTTCTTAACCACATATACATAGCTGGCAATAAATGAGACTGTAAATTTGGCATTCTTATCATTTCATCTTGATCATTACAAATCACTTTTTAAAACATTGTCAAAATGTTTACTTCATGAATTTCATGCTCTTTATGTCTGTACAATTTTAACTCTGATCTAAATTAAACGTGTTTGAAGGCTGTGTTGTAATTACATTTTAAAATTAGAATGTTGGTCATTTTGTTCTTTACAATGTAATTTATTATCTGTTTATTTTAGACGAAGATTACAACTGTGAGGTTTGGTTCAAAATTATGACGCATAATAAAAAGGTTTTTAAAAAATGCATTCATGCGCTCTCAGGGAGTGACGAGCATTGCCCACAAAACTCAGATTTAGTTTAAACTTTTCACACGCTCTTAATTTCAAACGCTCCTAAAATGCTCTTGTGGGTTTTAGAATACATTATGACATTTAGATAATATTTGATAAGGCTTTTTTGGAATATGTAGCCTATGCTAAATGTATAAGTACTGGAACCACATAATCACATAATATGACTTTAATAGGTAAAGACAATTGATAAAGTTTATTAGTGTGAGCTTTATATCCGTTTCAGCTTCAAGTCGGACAGTTCATGCCAATGGTTTTTAAAGATGCGATAGTCAAACACAGACAAAAAAGGGAAACATGCGCCAAACCAGCGCCACAATGATGTCTATGAAGTTGTTTCCAAAAACCTAGCCATCCGTGCAACCAAGCAACAGTCTGTCTGAACGTAGATAGCTAGCTAATGTAGCCAGCTAGGTGTCTCGGGCTACAGGACTATTCCTTTATTATTTCAAATGGCAGTCCTATTTTACTTAACATGTATTACTTTAACGGCTGTATTTATGTATGGCCAGACAACCCGGTTATACACTGAGGAAGATCCACTGATAATCTTAACCAGCGATACCCTGAAGCAAACCTTGCACAACTCCTCAACAGCTTGGCTGGTTCAGTTTTATTCGTCGTGGTGCGGACATTGTATCCAGTATTCACCGACATGGAAAGCTCTGGCAGGAGATGTAAGAGGTAGGGAGACGACAGTTCGCGTGGTGGGTCCGGTTTTTAAGCCTCATATGCCTCGTCTTCCCTGGCTAGTCCTCACAGAAGTCCACCTTGCAAGTAGGGATATATTGTGTGTGGAGAAGGCTAGCTTACCTAGGTTAGGTTAGCCAGCCAGCCAGCCATTGCTTGGTCAACCAGGAG
This sequence comes from Electrophorus electricus, assembly GCF_041902795.1. NCBI lineage: Eukaryota > Metazoa > Chordata > Actinopteri > Gymnotiformes > Gymnotidae > Electrophorus > Electrophorus electricus. The sequence continues at coordinate 2,598,422 of NC_137501.1, forward strand.
CCCTGGTGAACCTACCTATATATTTATCTACTTAACTGGCTAACCATTTTCAAGACCTACCGTGTGGAAACTTGCTTATGTCATATCTAACCCTAGCTAGCGAACTAGCAAGATTTTAGCGTAAACGTCCTGCCTCGTTGGTCACGTGTTCAATCATTTCATCGCAGTATGATTTTAATATTGGCCGTATCGGGGTCTTTTTGTACTTTCTTTCCACAATTGGATTGTAGGATTGGGTTTTTTTGTTTGTTTTGTTTTGTTTTTACCGTGAAATATCTGAGTTATTACGCTGACAAATCTATTGACTGTGTGATGTTACAGGAGCATTTGTTACTGGATGTTTATGGATATTGTGCTTCAGAGCCATGCTAGAGTTGTCACCTAGGAAACAGATCGGACACTTGTTAATGTGAGTCGTTCTCGGCTCGGACGTGCGGACACCTCCGTGCTCCCTTTGTTTGCAAGTGATTACTGAGCCGATTGGCCTTAGAACGACGGCAGGCAGCTTGGAGAAGGCAGGAAGGAAGGAAGCTCACCTTTTGCACCTGCTGGGACTGTTGAATGGTTTTGCCTGGATGAGTAACTGGATTAACAGCCTGACCCCTCTGTCCATTAGATTCTATTAATCAGCAAATACCTGTGCCTGTAAGGCAGAGTTGGACTGTGCACATTGTACTGTGATAACTGGCATGGCGGATTCATTTTTGCCTTAGTGCACTGGAGAAGGCTGGTTCTGAAAAGATCTCTCTTTTTTTTTTTTTTTTTAAATACTTGCGTATATGAAAGTATTAGCACAATATGCAGGAGTCACTAAAATAGTCTAGCCATTTAATATGCAATGTATATTTACAGTGTCATGGTTTGACCTTATTCTGTTTCTTACATTTGTTTCTTTTCCACAAGTCAATTTTCTTGTGGTGAACGTCCTCAAAATCAAATGCTTTTGGGGAAGTGCCTCCAAAATGCATTTGACACCCAGAAGACTTGTGACCTCCTCTTTAAAGAACAGGGAATGTTGAAATATCTACTTGGCTCAATTCTGTTTGAACAGGGAACAGTAAGAAGGGATGGATTTGGTCCTTAGGCCACTGATGAAGCACACCCATTTGTTCTCCTGAATACATTAAGTCCAGCTTTTATGGTGCAAGCTGTCGGCTGGGCAGCTCGTGAGGGGCCGCCTACCAGCTGTTACCCTTACAATAGGGGTCTCATGGCCCTATTGTCCTGGCTTGCCCTTGGTGCACATTCCCCAACATGGTCGAAAAAAAAAAAAGAGCCCCACCACCAGGTGAAGAATAACTGAGGGGAGTGGGAGAGGCGCATTGCCCCTGTGCTCCTACTTTGCTCTCCTCCTCCTCTTTTAAACCCAAACCACCCATTGCAACCTGCATGTGGATTTTTTAAAATGGTTCATTTCTCTGCTGCTTTCATGGGGCTTTTTTTTGTGTATATGTAGGGCATAAACTGAAACCTAATGTTGGTCCAGTACTACTGTCTGTGGCTAAAGGTAATGGCCAACATGAAGCTGAACATGTAGGCAGAGCCTGTTATTATGTGCAGGTTCGTGCTCACCAGACACACTGTCATTAACTTTAATGTCTGTTGTGGCCTGCTCTGAAGCGGTAGTGGGGTAGCATGTAAAAATGCCTTCATGTGAACTTGGGGAAGCCTGTGGACCTTGGAAAGGTGGGACAGGGAGAATGGTTTATGTGGTATTCCAGTTGTGTGAAATGGCCTAACTAAATTCCCTTGCGCTACAGACTGGATTCAGGCTATCCGCATTGGAGTTCTGGACTGTGCACACGAGAAGAACTTTGACATATGTAAAGAGTTTAGCATCCACTTCTACCCCACATTTCGGGTATGTTTTGAATCACATCATAATAAGACTTTAAGCATGTAAGTGCTAAATAAAATGTGAAATGATGTGTAATATCACAAAAGGTTTCTCAAAAGCCCTGTAGCACAGAGTCTGTCACGAGACAGAAGAGCATCCCTTCTATTATTCTTTAGTAGCCAAGCTGATCTTTTGGTTTCTTGAAAAGTAGATGTAACCTGGTTGTTTTTCTTTACTGTATTTAGAATAACTCAATCATTCTTTCTGCTTTAGTACTTCAAAGCACATGGCACTACATTCGATGTTGGAAAGACATATAAAGGTGGGACTTGGTTTTCCTTTTTGGTGTTTCGTTTGTTTTTTATTAAATTGCATTGCTCCACTTTTATATAGGGAATTTGTTTACATTCTGGTTTGTATGTGCAATGGCTAGGTGCTGATCGAGAGCTTCAGACGGTAAGACAGCTGATGGTGAACTTCCTTCAGAACCACACCAGGCAAGACCGGCCTGCGCCCTGCCCTCCCCTGGAGCCATCCGGGTCCGTTCACAATCACGCTGAGTAAAACACGAACATAATAAAATATTTAAGAGTGGTTCTACCCTCTACTTTGTTGGCTTAGTCTTGCAAATTTGGGGAATGCAGGCCCCCCCCCCCTCTTCCCCTCTTTTCAATGCAGTTTTAAGATTCAGAGCATTACTTCAAATTATTCAGCAGCAAAAAGTGACTGTCATCCCTTATTGTTCGTCTCCTGGTATTTGCAGAACTGAGGACATTTTGTCCTTGATGGGGTGGAAATCGGAGCACTATACTGCAGTTATCATAGAGGATGGAGACTCCTATGTAGGAAGAGAGGTACGGACAGTGACACTGAGCATTGTCACTGCTGCAACAATAGACATGTGATGCTGTAACTATTTAAAATGTTACAACAATAGATGACAGTGTGGCAATGATATATGGTTATGTCTTGTACTGAAATGATAAAGTAATAGAGGTTCCTTGTGACGGAGTGCGCGATAAAGTTAAGCACTTTCTGAAATAACCAGGGCAATACGCTGTTCTATTTTTGTTGTTCACCCTTCACATAGGTAATTTTGGACCTAATGCCCTTTGAGCGTGTGGCAGTAAAGAGGGCGTTGACCTCAGAGAAGCGCCTGCTGGAGAAGCTTGGCATCACTGTGGCCCCTGCAGCATACCTCTTCCATCCTAATGGGACCCATTCCATCATGGACGTGTACGTGCTCCACATGCCTTCTGACAGGGTTCCCGTTGTTGCAGTGTTCTGCAATGGCCATGTCCTTCCAGTGTAATTGGTGTGCATTGCTCATGACAGTGTACCCTGTACTTGTAGCCTAATAATAGTTTACATTTTGCTGCAGTGTCTGCATTATGTATACTGAGCTAGCATTAATGTAACTGCACAAGTAACGGTGTGCTTGCACTGGGTTCATGTTTGTGTTGAGAATTTTTAATATGTATACTTGGTCCATTTAAATTTCTCTGCATATGTTTACAGGCAAAAAAGACTACGTTTTTTCTTCTCTTCCTTCCTCAAACTTCTTCCTGGAGTGCACAGGAAACCAGTGACCTCAGTCCATCAGCCTGCACTGTCGGCCAATAAAAGCCAAGGCATCGGTGAGATGTGGAAAGAGTTTGACAGGTCAGTCTGATTCACTTCTTGTGTTATTTTGGTATGGGGTGCGTGCTGAATGTTTCTTTTCTGTCAGGTGTGTGAACATCAAAGGTAAACTCCAAAATTCATTTTTGAGCTCTGTACAGAGTTTGCTACCTGGCAACATGATAAGACTGAAACCGTCTACACACCTTAAAACTTTGAGCTCTGAGACATGAAAGTGTGTGTTTGTGTGTGTGTGTGTGTGTGTGTGTGTGTGTGTGTGTGTGTGTGTGTGTATAAGTACACAAAGTTTCCAGAGAAACTGGATGTTTCAGACAGAGGTCCTTCATCAAACGTCCTGTTTTCTCTGTGCTTCACTACCATTTTTAATATCTCTTGCTACAGTACACTACAGTTACTCACCTGGAATATATATAAAATATAACTTGCTGAAATTTCTCACCTTAACACAAAATGTGGAAATCCTTTATTTGGTTTATTGCTTTGTTGTAGTATTACCAGCTGATCAAGGGCTTCTGAAATTAACTGCTGACTATCCTGAGAAATTAATCATGATAACATAATTAAATATAATAATATACAAGAACCAACGTCTTTTCCTTTAGGAGTAAAGTGTACATGGTGGACTTGGAGTCTGGCTTGCACTACCTATTGAGAGTGGAGCTGGCAACACACAAGACCTTAGAAGGAGAGGAGCTGAAAACCTTCAAAGACTTTGTTACGGTGGTGGCTAAGGTAAGAGCTATAAATACCCAGGCTCGTGGTTATTCTCCATCATGGGATTTACTGGCATGTCTCCTCATGGCTCTGTGTTCCTCTTCGGATTTCAGCTGTTTCCTGGCCGCCAGTCTGTGGTCAAGCTTCTGGAGACCCTGCTCGAGTGGCTGGTTAGTTTACCGCTGGACAAGATCCCTTATGATGCCATCCTGGACCTTGCCAATAACAAGATGCGGGTGAGACGCGACATTAATGTGCCTCCAAACACACCACCATCTCAACTTAGACTGACCACAGGCATGGGAAATGAATGGAATTTCATCATTCTGCTGGATATTTTTAGCCCTGTTTAAGCTCAGTCTCTGTCTGAGTGCCAAGTCCTAACTTGTTCCATATTGTGCTTGGGGGAAATGGTACCCAATATAATTTAGTTTCAGACACTATGTAGGGTAGATAGAGGCAGTGTTGGAGGGAAGTGTTTGAATGTGGGTTTTGTAACAGTTGTGCAATGCGTTGTTGGGTCAGATCTCAGGGCTGTACTTGAGCCAGCGTGTGCAGTGGGTGGGCTGTCAGGGCAGCAGCACGGCTCTGCGAGGATATCCCTGCTCCCTCTGGACCCTATTCCACGTGCTCACCGTTCAGGCCGCCAGCCGGCCAGACGCTCTCGCCAACACCGGTATGCACAGCCAAATGCCTTGAGGTTCTTCTCTCACAGGTGGCTAAAAAATGCCTTCACATTATGCTAAGCAGTCAGAGCTCCTTGAATTGTACTTGTGGAAGTGTAAAAGTGTAAAAAAGAATTACGCTTTCCCGTTTGGGGGTTGAACTGTGTGTGAGAACTGCTTCCCTATATCCTTCTAATGCTCTGCTTCTTTCTTTAATAATTTGCTAACTCTCCAGTTGTTTATTGGAGTGGTCTTCATATCTTAATTAGGACTGGTCATACTAAGCTAGAGCTCTCTCTTCTCGCTCGCTTGCTCTCAGCATTGGAGGAAGATCCGTTGGCAGTGCTTCAGACCATGCGCCGCTACATCGGAACTTTCTTCGGCTGCAGCGAGTGTGGCAGGCACTTTGAGGCGATGGCCCAGGAGTCAATGAGCCAGGTGAAGTCGCTAGAAAAGGCCGTGCTCTGGTTGTGGAGGAAGCACAACCAAGTTAACACCAGGCTAGCAGGTGAGACGCAGGCACAGAGCTCTGTTTGCTGGAATGCTTCCAGAATTCCTTTTTATACATTCCTTTTTATACTTTTTTATACACATTTGGAATTTTAAGCTTCTTTAAAACTTTAAACAGGATCATGGGCTAATAATTAGTAATTATTTAATCCTCTACATGCAGTCATTATTTGATTAAGTTCCCTTGCTCTATAGCCAGACCTATATTGCTTTTCTAAGAAACGCAAATTATTTCTTGTGCAGCTGTACCATGCATAACGAATTGTTTCTTGTGCATGTTTCCAGTGGCCTCTTTCATAAAATACCTGTTTTCCAGACAGGTGTGTGTGTGTGTGTGTGTGTGTGTGTGTGTGTGTGTGTGTGTGTGTGTGTGTGTGTGTGTGTGTGTGTGAGTGTGTGTGTGTGTGAGTGTGTGAGTGTGAGTGTGAGTGTGTGAGTGTGAGTGTGTGAGTGTGAGTGTGTGAGTGTGAGTGTGTGAGTGTGTGAGTGTGAGTGTGAGTGTGTGAGTGTGAGTGTGTGAGTGTGTGAGTGTGTGAGTGTGAGTGTGTGAGTGTGAGTGTGTGAGTGTGAGTGTGTGAGTGTGAGTGTGTGAGTGTGAGTGTGTGAGTGTGAGTGTGTGAGTGTGTGAGTGTGAGTGTGAGTGTGTGAGTGTGAGTGTGTGAGTGTGAGTGTGTGAGTGTGAGTGTGAGTGTGTGAGTGTGTGAGTGTGAGTGTGTGAGTGTGAGTGTGTGTGTGTGTGTGTGTGTGCGTGTGCGTGTCTGTCTGTGTGTGTGTGTGTGTGTGTGTGCGTGTGTGTGCGTGTGAGTGCGTGTGAGTGTGTGTGTGTGTGAAGGTATTTGTATTAATATATGCTGAATTCCTATGTGTTTGCACAAGCGTATTTATAGTATAAAAGTATATTCAGTTAACATCCTTTTGTAAAAATCAGGTCGCTTATGAAAGAAGCCAGTAAAGGCTGACACAATAAACAGTATAGTCAGTCAGCTCACTTCAGAGTACAATAGTGGTAAAAACAGTAGTGGACTTCAACTTAAAATTGACAGAAAAATGCATGGCAGTATTTTTAGAAGGGCTATGGATTATCTAATGTATCTAATAAAGCGATCGCTCATTGTATACGATGTCTGCATACAGGATAATATTAAAGTGTAAAATGATCGTTTTGTTTTTTGTAGGGTCAATGAGTGAGGACCCCATGTTTCCCAAAACGCAATGGCCCACGCCAGACTTGTGTCCCGCCTGTCACGAGGAGCAGGAGGGCCTCCACGTGTGGAACGAAGGCATGGTGCTCACGTTCCTCAAGCAGCACTACGGCACCGCCAACATCTCCCCCAAATACACCAGCACCAGCCGCCCGCAGGCGGGCCCCCCCACCCCTGCCGAAGCCGCAGCTTCCACCCCAGCTGGCCTTCTCCCCAGAGGGCCGAAGCCATTTCCCGAAGGCTCCCCCAAGCACCTGAGGCGGATGGACCTGATGCGTGGTGCTGGGGAGGGTGACGTAGCAGCCCAGATGGAGCACAGGCCAGGAGTAACGTTCCTGGGGATCGGCTTCTCCAGCGTGGACATGAGCCTGTGTGTGCTGCTCTACGCCGCCTCCTGTATCTTCCTCATGCTCATGTTTTTCTTCTTCCGCGTTCGCTCCAAAAGGTGGAAAGTCCGGATCCACCGGCCTTATGTATAGCAAGCAGACACTACGTCCAGGACCTGTGCCAAGAGACTTGGGTATAAATATAAGAAACATCAGCCAAGGGTTGAAGGAAACTTTAATTTATTTGTTCATGAACTTGCTGTTTTTTTGGTTGTTGTTTTTTAAGTTCTTTTCCCTGTGAATAGACCATGACCTCTTCCTAATAGTGAACTTGATTCATGATTGACTTGATATCCAGACCTAGCTGTAAGGTCAATGGCTTGTTTGGTTTTGGATCATTTTTCAATCCTACCACAAGCTTTTTCAGTCCCATCACAAGGGATTGTTAGAGGTGAAACTATTTTATTAGTAAAATGAAACAAATTTGACAACCAATGTCAAAAAAAGTCTATTTTTATGAAAATATTATGTATAGCAAAGTTATTTATACAGATTTTTAATGAAGCAGAGTGTGCCCCTAATTTGTCAGGATTTCTACACTCTGCCACACTGGCCCGTATTGCTTTTAAGGAATTTCGAAACGCAGCCGATAGTCTTGTTTATGGCATCACCTAAGGATACCATCTGAGCTGCTAGCCCTCAAATCATTGTCTTTAATTAACATCAGAAAAAAAAAAGATTTTGCTTATCAAACTTCTAGACATTTATGATTAGTAGTCTAGCCTACAAGGACCACTGGCCTCTTTTGATAATTGCTTTCATTGAACCTCATTATTAATTCAGTTCATGTAGTGATCTGTGACGTGGTGGTGTTCTCAGATCTGTGCTAGACTGCTGGACCATGTAGCAGACTGACTACTCTGATGCTTTTTTTTAATCACATAACAGCTCCTATGTTTGTCACAGTTATTATTTCTTAATGCTTACATGGGAAGTGCATTTCTTGAACATTGACACCATTCACTACAATTGATTTTGGTTTCTGTGCCCAAATTGTATTTTTAGCTTCTTTTTGTCACAGCTACTGCGCAGCTTGAAGGACAGAGATCCGCTTGATATTTGAAATGTTGATATGATATTTCACTGAGTGCACACTGAAATTATAAATATGGAAATGGATAGTCTCTTAATGTATCTCATAAGGATCAGGACTAATGAGAATTGTTTTATTCTTTCTTTGTTGAAATGACTGGTGAACCAGAAGCATTTGAGCTTTAAATACATATTTCTTTAAATGTTTTAATTTTAGTAGTTGCTGACATAATGCACATTTTGCGTATTTTAATGCAGTAATACAGATTTAATATGAAATTAAAACTTTGTACTTGAAAGTGAGACCTGAAGTTCATAGCATCCATGTGCACTACAAACAGTATATTGTGGTGAAGCTAATGTGTAGCTACTGGAAAACCTAATATTTGTTGCCAATTGTCATTTAATGTTCTTTTTCATTTATTTCTATGCATTAAATGTGCACTGTATAGGTTTGTTTGTCTTTTTACCCCTGCTAACTGTTGAATCAGTTTGGTGATGAAATGTACTCTTAATGCATAAGCCTTACTGCATTAGTGCTTCTGTGCTGGAAGAGTAAACAAGACTCTTACCTCTTCATAATGGCACAGAAAAGTGACCTTTTCAAGTTCTCCAAAATTACATTTTGTCTTTCAGTGGTTTAAGTATATTTTTATGTGAAGAGTATTTTTGGGGTTCTTGTCTATGTAGTTGGTCCTATTCTCTAAGAGGAACTGTGGCATTTTATATAATGTAAGTTGTATTTGGAAATAAAAATGTGTATATTGGCACCATTCATGAATGCATTACTGACGACAAGGAAGAGATTTCAAACTTGGCTCGTGGACGTTTCAGTGCTGCATGGTTGCATTTGACCTCCAGGGGGAGGTATGGAGCCACCTCCTCGTGCACCGCCTAGACTGCAGTCTCTTCTCCCTAGGGACGTCATACATGTGACCACGTAGTCGCTCTAGCTATTGCTAACGTTCCATCTGTCAGTCTTAACAGATGTGGATTCCAGCGCACTCTGTTCAAGGGTGAAATAAATGTCTGTGTTCAAGCACTTCAGGCTTTGTCTTTGACCCAGTGAGGCAAAGATTTATTGATTTTGTGAAAGTTCGTGACTGTTTCTGAGGAATGATCGATGCATAAAGTGAAGACGGACTGGAATGTAGTTAAATGTGCATATCTGACCGTGGTTCATGGTGCCTAGCTTCTGTTGTAGCCCAGCTTTGCTGTTTTCTTTTCCTTTGGCTGACACAGTTTCACAGCTTTTCAAAAGAGGAGTTGGGTGAGCTCAGCTCTTGCAGTATTTACAAGGGCGTATGTCTGACATACATTATTTAATTAATTCCCCCCCCCCCCCCCCCCCAACACACACGTTCTTATGTTAGACACATAACTAGAATATAACTGTTTTCACGCTTCTGTTAAATAGTGCTGACTCATGCTGTGTCGACGTATTAGCCTTAAAAGGCAATGAGTCAAAGGCAGAGCCCAAGTGCCTTTCAATCCCCCTCCTCTTCACATCCTCTGTGCTGAGCGATGCTTCTTTACAACACCCCCCCCCCCCCCACCCCTCCATGTGCTCCATATAGCATGCCTCACACTGCAGTGGTCCTGATCATGACAAAAAAGCCGTCCTTCTGTAATCATAGCTAAAGACAGGACGGCAGAGGCAGTTTGGAGCTGGAGTGTACTTGGTTGTGGGTTTTTATTTTTTCCCCTTCCCCGTCTGGCTGCTATCGGAGGAGTATCTGTCTGATGCCATGCCGGCACATCTGATTGGGTATGCAGACTCTGTACTGAGCATGCCAGCCTGTGACAGGGACTGCATTGCAGAGTTGCTCTCCCAGCACACTCCATTTGTCTGCCCTTAATGTAAATAATCCTGCCGCGCAGAGCTGAGCATGGGGGTGTGGAGGGGTGTAGGGTTGGGTAAGAGAGAGAGAGAGAGAGAGACAGCTCCTGATGGATTATGTGACTGCGCGTGTTTCAGTCTCGGCGAGAAGGTTGACATGAGGTGAATTCTCCATTCCTCCCTTCCTCCCTTATCTTTTGATGCTCTAATAAAAGTGAGCCATCGCTCGCCTCTTTGCCTGTCTTTTGTCTCTATCTCACATGCACGCATTTACTCTGCAGGGCAATTATCCGCATCAGCCTCTCTCTCTCTGTTCTTTCTCTCTCTCTCTCTCTCTCTCTCTCTCTCTCTCTCTCTCTCTCTCACTCGCTCGCTCTCCATGTGTCCTTAAATGACTTTCGCTCAGTCTCCCTCCCCACTCTCTCCCCCGTCTCTGTGTCTGTGCCTATAGCTTCTTGCTCCCTCCCTGTGACATACAGTAGATGGTGCATCGATTGCACGCAGACGCTCGCCTTCCCTCTCGCTAGGAAGTCCTGTGTAGGGAGGAGAGGACGGATTGAGACACATCTCTCTCTCTCTCTCTCTCTCTCTCTCTCTCTCTCTCCCTCTCTCTCTCCCCCTCTCTCTCGCTCTCTCTCGCTCTCCTTCGTTCTGCTGAGCTAATGTGAGGAGCTCGTCTGCCTTCTCTCTCCCATCAAGGAGGATCCTGCTGTAGAGGTCAGGTAGTGGGATGGTGGTGGGGAGGGGGGGGGGCAGGGTTAATGGGTCAGTTTGTGGTCAGTTCGCTGTGTCTTCTGAATACTCTTGACAAGCTTATTCAGAGTTACCAAACATGTAGACTGTGCTAATGCTAGAAGGGAGAGTAAGGCATTTGGTAGGGGAGTTACAGTGCAGTATTTCTCCTCAAGGTTTCCTTTCTGTTTTCTACAATTGAGAACGCTAGTCATCACACTAAGTTCTTACTTTTGGGAACAAGGTCGATTCCTGCTGTTTGTTCTTGAAGCTGCAACTTTTTTCTCTTTGCCCTGTGCAGTGATATTCTTATGTGTGGACTGTCCTCTTAGAAGACAGAAGTCCTGACCTTTTCTTATGTTAGAATTAGTCTGCTTCTGTGTGTGCATTTATGATTTTTGCAATTGTAATTTGCATGATTAGCTCTGTACTTTCTTCATAAGCTAAGATGTGCATGAACAGTGAATAGCTCAGGTTTGTAACAACTTGTATTAGTTTATATTAGTTTAACATATGATTCTCTTTTTGTACAAAACTGTGGTAAGAGAGGCCTCAGACAACATGACAGGCCATAGCTTTGAACAAACATAATCAGCATGATCCCAGATCAAGACGTTGCATGATCCCAGATCAAGACGTTGCATGATCCCAGATCAAGACGTCTACAAGGTGGCCTTGAGTCGTAGGTACCATGGAGAGAGAACTGTTAGCATTAGCAGTAGGTCAGAAAAGACATACATGGATTTGACTGAGAAGATTGATTGGATCCCTAAGGGCAGCTGTGGCATAAGGATGGGTCTTTCTTTGACAACAGAAGAAGACGTTTGAAGAAAGGAAGACAGAAGGCAGTAGTTCCTCCATGTTGAAACTCTGTGAGATGTTTCCATCCACTTGGACAGACAGAGGAAGAAAGGAGAAAGTGTGCTGATTTTCCTTTAAAGTGTTGCTGAAATGAAGATTGGTTTGATCCAAATATTTTTTAGATTTCTTCTCGCTGTTATCCTGCTATGTTTGTTTTTATTGTTTTTTAAGTCAATATTTGTGAATCGTGCACACTTCAGTTGGCAAATTTATTAAAAGAACTGTCAGCTAAGGTTCTTGGAGTAAATCTGGTTGAGCATTTCTGCGCTGTGCATTCCATATTTATTTTTCGTTCCTCCTGATATAGAATGTCTCACGCTCTTTCAGATGCCCACTGGGAATGTCCCCTCTCTCCGTCGTGTGGAGATCTGAAGCCAGTGCAATGTCTCAGCTGCTGCATATGGAGATCCCCAACTTTGGCAGCGTGGTGCTGGACAGCCTGAACGAGCAGCGGCTGCTGGGCCAGCACTGTGACGTGGCCATCATGGTCAATGGGCAGGCCTTCAAGGCCCACCGTGCCGTGCTGGCCGCCAGCAGCCTCTACTTCCGTGACCTCTTCAGCGACAGTAGCCAGGCACTGTTCGAGCTGCCCTCGTCTGTGGCTCCATCGTGCTTCCAGCAGATCCTCTCTTTCTGCTACACGGGCCGCATGACGGTGACAGCCAGCGACCAGCTCATGGTCATGTACACGGCGGGTTACCTGCAGATCCAGAACATCGTGGAGCGCGGCATGGACCTGATGTTCAAAGCGAGCGCGCCGTTCTGCGACTCGCAGACATCCGCCGTGGACGACCCCCCCAGCCCGAACAACAGTGGCGGTGGTGGAAACAACAATAACAACTCCTCCCTGTTGCTAGGCGACCAGCCCACGGCCGTTTGCAAAATAAAGGAGGAGAGGCTGGAGACCCCAGTGTGCGCTCAGAGCGGGGAGCTCAAGCAAGCCGAGGATGACGGTAAGGGACTGAGGGGCAGGTCTTCACGGGGGAGCGCGCTCTTCTACACGAGCGGCGGTGGAGGGACGGCAAACGGTACGCTGAGCGCGCTTCATCCTTTCGAGCACACCTCCAGGGACCACTCCAGCCCTGGGGCTTCCAGCCTGCCCACCACGGACAGTCCCACGTCCCATCAGAACGAGGAGGAGGACTTCGAAGATGACTCGTATGACAACCTTGCCGGCGGGAAGATCTACGGTGTCTCGGCCGCTCTCTATGGCAGTAAATGTCACCGCGCACGAGGTCTCGCGGCGGAATTTATCTGAGCATTTTGGATTAAACACCACTCTGACACCTTTTCTTTTGTGTGTGTCTCCCCTTCTCCTCCTAGTGCATGAGAAAATGGAGGTGTCCTCCCTGCCTCCTTCCCTGGAGAGCCGCTTTGGCGTGCTGCTCGGAGGTGACAGAGAAGCTCTGCCTGCCGGACTGATCAGCCAGATTGGTTACCGCTGCCACCCTGCCCTGTACACAGAGGGCGATCCAGGAGAGAGGCTGGAGCTCATCGCAGGTAAGGCCGCGGCGCGCCTACGTGTCTTACCTCAGAAAAAGCTGCTCAAGCCGCAACGAGACAGCACACTTTTATAACGGCATTCTCGGCAGGGCAGCCTCTCATTGTTTCTCTGTTGTTGCTGTCGTGAAAGGATCTGGTGTGTTTATGACACGGGGGCAGCTGATGAATTGCCACTTGTGTGCTGGGGTCAAGCACAAAGTCCTGCTTCGCCGCCTGCTCGCTGCTTTTTTTGACAGGTCTGTAGAGTGCCAGGTCTTCCATGTAAAGCATATAGGCACAGAGGAATGCTTACATAACTACCTTTGAAACCATTCTGAGATTTTTTTTTTGTTGTTGTTGTTGTTGTTAAATAGAGTGCCGTGTGCCATGTTTGTAAATTAGACTTTCAAACAGTTGGTGTAGGGCATGCATTGAACGCTGTTGTGGAAATGTTCAGTGAGGCTGCCACCCTGTGGCTGACTGTGGTATGACGACTGTAGGAACACATTGGCAGACAGCTGCGGGACAGGCATCCGCTCATCTAACTGTGATCCAAATCGCAAACCCCTGGATAGCCGCATACTGAACACAGTCAAGCGTGAGTTGGCTTCTGTCTTCCATTAATCTAATGATTTCCTGAAAATTCCGATACATTTATCTTGCTTACATCCCAGGATTCAATTAAATGCAGAGTGAGCATGTTTTAAGATTTGATTTGTGAATTAATGCCAAAGTTGGAAATTCATGATTTTTGTGTGTTGCATACAGTCTACATTACAGTATTCATATTTAGGTTCTGCTTTCTTCTTTCCTTCTCTCTCTCTGTTCTCTAAAGTCTACTGTCAGAACTTTGCCCCAAACTTCAAGGAGAGTGAGATGAACGTGATCGCCGCAGACATGTGCACCAATGCCCGCCGGGTCCGCAAGCGTTGGCTTCCCAAGATCAAGTCCATGCTTCCTGAGGCCATCGAGGTGTACCGCGGCTCCGTGGTTCTGGGCCAGGTGGACGCCGCCGCTCAACCCAGCCCTGCCTTCCCCTTCGAGGCTGAATTCAAGCACTTGGCCCAGTCTAACCTGACACTGGAGCAGCACCTCTATGGAGACTGCAGAGAGACACTGAGGAACGGCACTAACTTCCCCGGTGCCAGCACAGAGGATCGGGCCGGCACAGAGGCGGGCAAAGCCGACCCGCTGCGAGCGCGGGCCGGGGACGACTCGGAGGATGCGCCAGCGAGGCACCAGGAGAGCTCAGAGAGGGCAGGGACTGTGCTCGCACTCAACCCAGCCAGCAAGAGGGCAGACGGGGAAGGGCCAGCCGGCAGCCCCAAGACCCCTCAAGAGGAGCTAAGTGGAGAGAGACCCCTGGTGGAAGAGCAGTGAGTGCCTCTTCTTCACACGACTCGAACCTGTACTACTGTTTGACCGGGTAAAGGACCACTGGCGCTCATTACATGGCTTGTGCCATCTAAACAACATGTCAAAACGCTGCACGATGGGGGATGATGGACATGCAACAGTTATCCTGGATAGAGCAACAAACTTCAAAGCCAAATACATCAATTTGCAAAGAGTTGTAAGAGATTAAGCAGCCATTTATCATAAGTATGTTACTCTCGTTCTCTTACACGTACGCGTGCGCACACACACACACACACACACACACACACACACACACATTTGCACACACTCACGCTGGCATCCTACAGTGTGGGTAATTATGCATGTGATGCTCAGCATTTTACTGATTACTCAGAACTACACAGACCATATAAACGTTCACAGACCTCTGCATGGTAAGAAAAAAGTCAAACAAGCAAAGGATAACAAACACCTGTTCATTAACCCAACACACATGCTTTAGCTATCAAAGTTATCCTGCTGGACTGTAGCAGGAGGAGGAGAAGAGCAGAGAGCTGCTTTACTGGGAAAGAGCCCAGTGTGGGACTGCTGACTTGAACACAGAGTAGGAAGCAGAACAGAGAACAACAGTCCTCTGGAGCGAGAAAGGCTGGGCTCTTACTTTCTCCTCCCATGCTTTTTTTGCCCCACACACACACACACCCACCCACCCCCCCACTGCCACCCATTCGCTCAGACTGAAGCTGCTGTATAGTACATGCTTGCCTGGGTTTTGCGAGTCAGCTGGTCTGGAAAATTGAAATACTGACGGTTTTAGAAGTGAAATAAAGGAAAGTATTATTTTGAGGGACATATTGGTATTGCTCCTTATACTGGTATTGCTCCTTGCAACAAAAATGAAGTATATATTTACAGATCAGATAATGCCATAAGAGAGTAGTCCTGATCTTTTTAAAAAATGTTTATTATTCTTTTATTCTGTTTCCATTCATGCATACATGATTGCCTGATTTAATTTCGCATGATCAGTTCTGTTGCCTCTTCATGACCTAATGTGTGTATGACTAGTGAATATTTAAAGTGTGTAAGCAATCAGTTTAACACATGATTGGGTTCCCTTCTCTCTGTATGCTAAGTTGCTGAATGAGTAGGTTTGGTAAAACAAGCAACATAAATATGATTGTACCTGCTCAGCATGAGCACATGACAAGATCGCGTTACTTTCAGAAGAGCAGAATATCATGCATGTTAACTTCAGCGGGAGATCAGGAAATGCATGACATATGCGTCTTTGGCCAAAATGATAAACATATTGATTAGAAAACTGATTGGCTCCCGAGGTGGGCTTACAGAGATCATACGGCGTATAAGGATGGGTTGTTTTTTTAAGCAGACAAGAAGAAGGATACAAGAAAGAGATAAGCCTTAATGAGTTAATGCTACCATGACCATCACCAAAGTCTATGAGAATGCTTCCTTTCCTCTGCAAAGACAGCAGACTGGCACGATCACTAAGGAGGAGGGGAGAAAGAGGTTCATTTTCATTATTGGTGTTGCTCAAGGCTTGAATGATGAGCTGAATGTTTCGTGGACTGATCATTCTGTTTACTGTCATCCTGCTGTTTTTTCAGTTTTTTAAAATTTATTTATTCCCAGTTAATTACTTTTTGTGAATCAATAATGGTTCAATCATCATAAAAATTGCTGCTGTCAGATGAGTTCTTTAAATAAATCTGGTGAAGCCATTTTGATGTTATGGTCTCTTTTTTCCTCATCTTTCCATCTGGACACCATAACCCAGAATTTTTGATACATCTGCAGTTTTTGCAGTTCAGCTGGTCTGAAAAATGAAATACTAATGGCTTTAGAAGTGAAATAAAGGAAAATATTATTTTGAGGAACACTGCTTTTGCTTTTTACATAATACACAATATTTACAGATCAGCAAAATCATAGATAAATATGTGCTAAGTGATAAACAAAATGCTAAAAATGACAGTCTAATATAACTGAAACATATTAGGTGCTGGTAGGTCAAATGACCTATTTATCATTTATCACTTGTTTATTATTATTATTAATTTACATGCAAACACATCTTTCATTTTCAGATAACATCTCTTTACAAACACAGAGATGACACCACCTTTGGGTTCCCTATTAATGAGCTGGTCTCCTCAACTTTCACAAAACATTTTTTTAATGTTTTTTCTACAATGTTACCAAGTATTTTCTATTACGGTGAGGCCAATATTTATGAGGCCAGATGATTACCATAGATATGTGAATGGTAAACAAGTTGGATTATGCTGTGAGGTGCTATTTTTTTTTGCTGATCATTAGCTGTCTCATTCTGGGATACTGGCTGCTCTGGGAGTTACTGTTCTGAGTTTTCCTGCATGACGAGAAAATCAAAGTCTCGCACAGCTCGACACTGCTCACAATTTCGCAGGTGTTCATTTTCTAGACGAAAGAGGTTCCAGATAGAACGCCTGCGGAAAGAAGGAAAAGTCCAATAAAACAATTCTGCTCTGCTCTCTGCAGTTATAAAATGGTATTAAAGGTAATCACATACAAAACTAGTAAATCAAAATCCGATACCAATTGAGAGTATGAGTTAAATTGTGTATATTAGATTTTAGGCCAAACTATTCCTCCAATACTCTGAGAAGTTTCAATAGCCTTAGTATGTTTTTTACCTCTGTAAAGTAAAGCTAACCTGAGGACCTCCAGAGGAGCCAGCAGAGAACTAACAGAAGCAGCATCTGAGTCCTTCATCTGAGCCAGGAGGATATTTATAGCCCAGGAGAGCCGCAGTAGCACATCTGCTAACATAGCTGCATAGTAATACACCTGAAAGAGACCCAAATCCTAAAGACAGTGTGTAGAAAATACTACAGTATAACCAGGAAAAAAAAAAAATAGACAGGATGTGAAACAGGGATTAAGTTTAACATTATTCGAGTACTTGAATGTATCTGGGCAAACGACCATTTAAAATCATATTTTAGCTTATATCCTTATATCCTTTGATTTACTGCTATCTATATAAATCCCTCCCAGTAATAGCATTCTCATACATACCCAACAGTGGCAACTTGGCAGCAGTGGAGCTTGACCTGGCAACCTTCTGATTACTAGTCGCATACCTTAACCACTGAGTTACCACTGCCCATGTTTGGGTATCCTACCTCTCGTGAGTACACTAGCTGTTCCTTCAGAAGGCCGTTTCCCCTGAGCAGTCCCCAGTCCATCCTTAGGTCCCAGCTCACAGTCACTACCACACTGATACACGTGGCCATGGCCCACAGGTACAGATACACACTCACCTCCGTGGCCAGACCAGCACTCTCTAAACACACACATATCACCTCTCAGTTCATTTGTCCCGTCCTCTCTAAACACACATATAATGATTGTATGGCAACTATTATATATTGTACTGCAATATTACATTAGGTTGAAGCATTAATGACTCACATTTAGGTTTTTCATGTGGTAATGACTCAGATAGAAGTGATAACATTCTGTTTGGCATAACAGTTGTGATTACCTCTTGCTGTATTGTAGAGACCTGCGAAGGTGACCATGAGAAAGACAGTGGAGTATTTGCCAGCGTTTAGAAGGTGGATGGAGTGTCCACTGCTCCAGAAGTGCCTGACGCACTGAGCAAACCTCAGCCATGGAGGGAAACACTGAAGTAGACATGTGGCTACTTTACTGTGCCTCTCCCAGTCCATGCTCTCTGGAGCACACACGAAGACACAAACAGAGACAGAAATCTGTCAGTACATTAAGTAAGGAGGGACTGAAACTGTGCGCCTAGTTCCAATTCAAAGCCCCTAGTTTGAATTGTTCAAAAGAAGATAGAAAAAAAATTTGACATATTACTCCATGGATTTGCAAGTTCTTTCGTTGAAGTGTCAAGAAATTTCGTGACATTTTTAAAAAGCTCTTCACTCAGGCTTTGTGATGTTTTGCATAATTTCTTTCATTAGTTGCTGTGTCTTAAGAAATGATTTCATGGCTCAACCCAGAACAGCATGCAGAGGTTTGGGTTGGAAGGGTCAGGGGTTCTCGCACCTCTGTACAGAGAGCCACCAGGCTGCAGGTCTACCCAGTTTATCTTTGAGATGTAGAAGCCCAGCAGGTCCCACAAGCTCAGTATCAGAGGACTCAGACTGTTGAGCTGGTCTGCTAGCCAGCACTCTGCAAAGCCAGTGGGCTGGAAAGGTGCAGTCAGGACCTTACACTGAAGATGAAGAAGTGTAGGAGTAGTGTTATAGGGTGATATACACATTCGAAATATCTTCTCTGTTGAGAGTAGCATATTTGCAGTTCATTTTTGGATACATGGTATATTGATATAATTTCTTAGCACTGAAACCAAAGCTCTGGAGTGAGATCTAGAATGTCATACATTACCATCACAGCTAGGAGCCATCGACGAGACTGAGCATGACAAGCAGCAGTGGGGTTTAACAGCAGGAGCAGCAGAAGAACGTGGAAGAAAAGGGGGTGAAGCTGCTGTGGGATTGACAGGAGAAACGGGTGTAGACAGGCCAGCACGCTAGCACACCAGCATACAGCCAGGTGTCCTGCCACCTACAGCGCATACACAGAAACAAAAGAACAAGAACACACACAAGCTCAGACCGACGTTAATGCGCTGGAATGATGAGACCGGACGTGGCACGGATTTTATGACATCAGGCTCGTCACCTCAAAAATGTGATGATGTGATAAATGATGTCTGGGGCCCAGCTCGAAGATGAGGACATGATTGATTCCAGATTTCCGCCAGCAATATATGTTTAGGCCCATGAGGAGAAGGAACTCAATCAGCAGAAAGCTTCCTCTGTAGAGCTGAATCAGGGGCTTCAGATGGTCTAGGTCTGGTTCATTCAACACTTATACATGTAGATGAGGATTAGGATTTATTCAGGGTTGAGAATACAAAAGTATGTGATTTTGTAAATGAAATCCTATATAACAGCATGCTGTTAATATAGGACAAAGTGGAGAATAAACACAGTCCAACCAACCTTTAATAGCAATAAATGCTAGCAGGGCAACCGTGAGACCACAGGAGACACCGATCCGAAAAGTTATCCACTGTCCAACTGTCTTTGCATTAAAGAATATATATGGTCTTTATTTAATCATTTAATCATAAACATTTTTAATAGGAACTATTAATAGGAACTAATTTTTAATAGGAACTATTAATAGGAACATTTTTAATAGGAACTAATAGGAACTATTTCTCTATCATCCCATTTAAACAGATTTGATCTGTCGATACATTGCAAAATGTCTTGTCAAAAACACAGATAAATTAAAGTGAGGTCCATTTTAAACTGAATAGTTTTAGAGGCCCAGAGGACATCTGGGCAATGACATTAAAGCTTATTTAATACCAGTTTATGATGTTGCATATTTAGTATTCATAATATCATACTAAAAGATCATCTAACCCTTACTTGTTCTATTCCCCTTTGTGGGACTTCAAGCCTTCTCATAGCTTTCTGTTGGTTGCCACCCTCAAGCTGAAGCATGAATGTCTACGGAGGTAAATTCATAGGAACCATGGAAAAGTAAATACACAGCAAATACTCTTTTATTAAAACTTGGGGAAAAGCCAACTCATATGTTCTCACCTCCAGTCTAAACATCATTTGCTCACAGTGGCTCTTCACTGTATATAGGAAAGAGGTGTCCAGTCTTTCATCTCTCCACTGTGAACCATGCTGAGATGCAAACATAGCATCATACTTCTTGGTGATCTTACAGAAACATTTGTAGTTCAGTTCCTGTGGTCAAAAAAGTAAAGGTATTAGCAAGAACTTGTTCTTATTATAGTTAAGCTTCATCAGTCAACAGAGCAGACAAGCGTTTAGAGAGGTCATGTCCACCTGGTAGCTTTGGAGAAAGGCCAGACTCAGATATAGTTCTCCAACAGCCATTTTGAGTTTACGTAGTTCAGTCTTTTTCCTGTTCATGTGTCTCTGTGCCTCTGAGTGGACTATGACATATCCTCCTACCAGCCCTGGTACTGAACCATCATGAGCAATGATTCCAAATGAGGCCATCTTCTCACATGCCTCTGATAGCTTTTCTGAGCAAAGATAGATAATGCTCATTACACTCTCTTAAATTGTTGTTTCCAAAACATCAAAAGGCCAAATAAGAACTAAAGTGTTTAGTTGCTATAGGTCTCCTTGTAGCCTACCTGAACAGAAAAGATTCACCTTCATCAGCTCTTTGTCACATGTTGCGAAGAACTCCTTACACACTAGGTTTGACTGGTTTTGATAACTGTAGTCTTTAGCAAATAAGAATATTATTGTAGTCAATCACTATACTTAATGGAGCAAGAATTACAACACTGTAAAACAATGTTTCATCAACCACAAACCTGAATATATGAGTTATTCTCTAAATGAGAGGATGATATTAATTGTGTAAGCTTATTAATCATTCATTTGTCCAATATAACCTTCTGTATTGTGGGAATGTTATGCAGTGAAAAATTATATGAGGTGTTCTATTACACTGATAATTATTTATGAGATTGTAAGCATTATGTATAAGCACCATAAATTGCTTTATAAGCTTTGTTAACAAAACAGAGAACATGACATAGCCTCTAATTCAGGGGTCACTGACTTAAAACACTGTGCACTAAAAGTATTCTTTCAGGCCATCCCATTTTTGTATTTATTTAGAACAATTCACTGCAAATTATTATTATTATTATAATGAGAGCATCATACTGTATGCAAAACCAGTTCATGTTTTGTGATATGGTGCATTCATTAATATTGCTTACTATCATGCAAGATGTCTTGTTTGTCTTCCTTGGAAAGCATATCATTCAAGTCCTAAACAAATTATGTATGGTTATTTACCATGCTTATGAAAATAAAATTATATACATAAGCAACCAAAAATTCTAACACTTGCTTGATTATCGCCCAACACCCCTGCATACACATTCACAAAAATAGTTTAATATATGAATGTCAGGACAGCTAAATGACAGCTTACCTCATAAGAAACATACTGCTTCTTCCACTCTGGGATCATCAGTGCATTAAAATGTTCCAAAAAGTTCATGTGAGTTACTGGCATTTTAGCAAACAGTTACTATCAAGTTGTGTATCAAGGTTAGTCTTAGTCTAACAACAGAGTGACAGCACTACCCACACACACAGAAAGAGAGAGAGAGTGAGAGGAGGTGGGTGCAAAGCAGTTACAGTGCAAGGACACAAAGAATTGCTACCCTCATCTATAATTCAACAGGTCATCTCAGCATTTACATAACCTTGGGCAACTAAACCAAGTGCTCTTCTTTGCTTTCCTGAAGAAAGTTCCTCCTATTCTTGTTCAATTTTGTTAAGAACATATATGTCAAAATATTTTTGTGTTAAAGGCATAAAATTGACAATAGACTGTACAATCACAATGAATTCAGTGCTCTTTGAGGTAGTCTGAATTTTATATAATTTCTCTCAATAAGCCATTCCATCTTAAAGATATACTAAGGAAGTTTTTTTTTTTTTTTGCAAGATCTGGAATATTTAAACATGTTAAACTGCATTGGCACTGACCTTTCCAGCATTAAAAAAATGTGTGTAGTATAACATTTGTCTATGTATTCAATCCTAAAAAAGCCTAGACACTATACACTATAAATATTGGTGTCTAGGTCAGGCAGCACAAGTGCTTTTAGTAAAATATCTATATTTTTAAAGTGAGCACATATTTTTATTGAGCACATGTGCAATAATATTCTTTCTCAAAATCTTAAGTTTTACATGCATTTAGTATGTGGAATGAATTCCATGCGATTTGTAGTGACTGCCCTACTTGTTTATGTTTTGATCTTAGGCATGTCTGGTTTAACCAATGAAAAAATGGAGATGGTGACCAAACATCCTCCGCTTTCTAACACCACAAGACCAATTTAAAAGAATTCTTTAGAGTGAAAATTGGGACAGCCATAAGTATTTTGGAATCAGGTCAGTCAGTCCCCACTGAGACCACACTTTTATCCTGCCACCACAGACACAGGTATAGTGTGATTCATGAGCACAGGACTAAACATGATCTTACAGAGAACATGCTGCAGACATAAACAAGTATTTGACATTTATTGTGGTAGAATATGTTATTGACACGTGTTCAATAGTTCCAGGAGACTTTGAAGCCTAAAAAGTAAATGAAGAACGCTTCATTTTTAGCTTTCTATATTTACGTCATGTCAAGATTTGTCAACTATTTTTTTTTCCTTTAACCTAAAATCTGATGTTTAAATCAAATCACAAATACATTTTTTTTTCCATATATTTAGGACAATGTTGGAAATAATTTCCAAACTGGGTGAAAAATTAAACGAGGAAAAGGAGCAGTATAAAATTTCAATTCCCCTTTAATGAATTTATCCATACGAATATTCTAAAGGCCTACAAAATTAATGTGAAGTACCTGAAAGGTGTTCTTTTGCAAGTCTGTACTAAACTCAGAAAGGATACCATTTGGTACTAACCTGAGTATATTTTTAAGATCCTCACCAAAACAGAGAAACTCAACAAATGACCTCATATTGCCTCAAATATTCATTTTCCTTTCATATAAATGAAACATAAGAGGTAGCATCTTTTCATCTTGCAAAGCTTAGGCCACTTGTATTGCAAAAATATTTGAAATGCAATCACACCACTGTAGACTGAACATTAAAAAGCTCGTCATATGAAATTCCACATTACTGAACAAAAGGTTAAACATCAGTGCAGAGTGAGGTGTGTCTAATGCCACAAACCTTCATGTTCTGTTGTATATCCAAAATATTAATAAACATACAGTATACATTTTAAAAAAAAGACTTTGAAAGTTTGGAAATCAGACAGAAATATTCCTTTACATTTTAGAATCTATGACTTTTCAATTGTGAAACCATCAAGAGCTCTTTAATTCAGTTCATGGCTTTCTTCATAAATTACCATCCCCCTGCCCCCACCCCCCAAATAATCTAAATCAGTATTTGGATGGGATGACTATGACAGACTCCCCACTTGCAGGCCTCCAAATTAGCATCTGGGCATCATTGGCATTAGGTTTAACCAAGGCATTGGGTGGGATGGGTTCATTCTTCGTCAGCACCTCAGGCTGTTCCTGAGTGAGAGGCTCCAGCAGTCGGGTCCTCTGTCCTAAAGGCTTTTGTGGGTCCACATCAATTGCGAGCTGCATCTTCCAGCGGATGGTTCTTAGAAGCACCATTTCAGCCGTGGACTCGTTCATGGCTACCAGCCAGGTGGTGAATCGCTGGTCTCTCCGGATAGAACTGAGGAGTGGGGGGCTACTGAGGGTGCCCGTGGGGATGCTCCATGTTACACTGGGGCTGAAGTTGTCGTTCATGCTGACCATGAGCGTGGTGCTCCTGTTGGTTGGCCCCACTATGGTATACATCTCAGTGGTGCAGCCGTACCATGGGTAGTTCACACCATCTGAGTCACTTATGGCCTGGATATGTCCATTTTTCAACTCGGGGAGCTCCCAGCTTGATCTACAGAGGTAAGGGGTTCTTAAGTGAATAGAAACACTAAAAGGAAACCATCTGCACCTCTCCTTAAGGCACACATTTCCTCATCAATTGTTCTTTGTGCTTGAATAGCTTGCCTTATAGTACCTGGCAGAGCCAATGTCTCTAATAACCATACTTGAATAATCCAGTATATATAAACATATCACATGTGATGATTGTAAAAATATAATAAGTGTAGAGCCCTAAATATGGGCGTCATCGTGCATGAATACACATACAGGAAATACTGGGACATTTGGTCAAAGGTCAACTATTGTGAAAGCCCATCTGATTATCAAGAAAACGATGAATGGTGTATTTGGTAGAACAAAAACAAGGATATTTCCTTATTTACTGCTGCTTGAAAAGACATACTTTTTGTCCTACTTGGGGTGTGTTCAACTTCTATGCCATTAAGGAAACAATCTCAGGAAACTAGAGCATAAACATCACTAACATCCTGAGTAACCAATCTTGCGTAAGTACCTTGAAGCTCTCTGCTTTTTAAATCCCACTGGGAAGGACAGAACAGCCAATGTATACAGAATCTTATTAACTAACCGTTACTTAAAACCTCTATTTTCTAACATATGAGTTTTTCACTTTGATATATTAGTAGAGACACTGTACTGTCCCAAGATATTTTAAACGCTTCCTCTACTGGGCACTGTTCACATTTGGTAAACAGCTTAAATTGTTCATTATAACTGTGACACTTTTTATACTCACACTCCTTGCTCGCCATAGTAATTGAAGAAATCCATTTGGTTGCAAGCCTGGATCCAGCCCACAGTCCAGATCTCTTTGCCGGCCACTGGCGGCACTTTCACACGTGCAGTGGCTCTGAAGTAGGGTGTGCGGTACCTCAGTACCACGCTAGATAACTCATCAATGACGGTAGGGTTTGAATCAATAGAAGTGTTCAGTTGAAGGACTGCGATGTTTTCGTAAAAGTTCGGCTTCACTCTCACACTCTGCATGCACCCCATGGTGGTGAGGCTCAAAGTTGTTAGTACCCATCAGTCATGAAGGAGCATTCATATTATTGGGAAACATACATTTAGATATAGTGTTCGCCATTTGTTTATCCATACAGGTGTTTTTGTGCAAGTACCTAGAGCATAAGGTTAGAGGTCATCAAATATGAGGTAGGCTACCCTGCCGGGGAAAAAGTTAAGATACATAGCAATGAAACTTCTGTTGTGTTGGCAACAGTGCAGGACAGAAATCTAGCAGTTTCAGGGTTAGCATCTTTCCCCCAAAAACATGGCTCTGAAATGAACTCTACAATCAACTCTGATTAGATAAACTACTGTACGAAGAATATAAGTCTAAAGAATTTCTACTAAACGTCAATTGTGCTATCAGTATATACAACTATTTCAAAAACCTAATCAAACTAGAAAGATGATATCAACTCGTGTGCCTATAGTAAATAATAAATAAAAGCCGTGCAAATGTCCATGTAGCACCTGTTATACAGTGTCCAGTAACAAGACATAACGACCAATTACACTACAAGTAGGGTAGAAGTGCGCGCTAGAGAATAAGCGAAACACTCTGAATTTCGCTTATCTCCGTCTTGAACTGTCCATGGAGATGGCGAAGAAAAAACAGTATTGCAATGTACATCCATTTAGATGATTCCAAACTCGACATCTACACAGTGTCTCCTGATTTAAGGCAATGGAGCTCTCTTTCGTTCGCCGTCATATCTGCGGAATTTAATGTCCGTGGTAAGTTTGTTTCACCCTTGTCCTATTATAGCCTTGGCAGGTTCCCCCGCGCATAACGCAACACTTCAGCTGCTGGCTTTTATTTTTTTGTTTCTCGGCAAGCAGTTTAGAATTAGACTTCCCTACTTGCGAGCGTCCTGGGTATTGTAGTTCCGAAGCGGCAGTTTAGGGCGATGAAAAAGAATTATGGCTTTAAAGTATTGCGCCAGTAGGCGAGAAAATTGCCGAAGAATATAGGAAAATTAAAAGTAAATAAATGTTTTTTATTCAAGTTTATGCACATGTTTCTGAACGGTAGGATATACAAAGTAGGACATTCCTTTCACAGCTATATGACCAAATGTTACAAATGTTCTGAAAATAGCGTAAGAATATATCGCGAAATTAATTGGCCTTGATTAATTTTTTAATCACGTCATTATGGACAAAATATCCCTCGTCCATCAATAATGTCCGGCATACCAAAAGAAAAGCGTTTATTCCGCGCCAGGATGCTCCACAACCATCGATGCTGACGAAACGTAAAGGTGTGGTGGGAATAACTAACCAAATACGTAAATAAAGGCGTTCATGCGCGTTTGCTATTTTTCTTCCTTTTTTGTGTTTATATTATGCACGTTACACTGGATGAGAGAACAGCTTTAAACAGCCATGTGGACACATTTCATAAAGCCAGTCAGTTGGTATGTCTATTTATAGGCTAACTGGAATAGAACTCGGAAGAGTTACAACAGGGCAATACAAGATCTGAGAATGGACACATGGTAGACCGTTTTATATGCCACTCCGCGGAGAGAGGGACACAGAAATAAGACAAATACTGGGTTGGCTTTAGAAGATCAAGATGCCTACGAGCCAAAGTCGATCCAGGGCGAGGGATCGTAACAACGTCCTGAACAGACCCGAGTTCATGTCCCTTCACCAGCCTTTGAGGACTCCTGCCGCTGAGGCTCGTGGTTACGCTCGAAGGCCGTCGTACAAACACCAGCAATATCAACACCAAAGCAGCGAAAATGCACAGCAGGAGCCGGTCGAAAATAATAAAGAAAGAAAAGAGTTTCCGGAGGAAGACTGCATGCAGCTTAACCCGTCATTCAAAGGAATAGCGATGAACTCTCTTTTGGCTATAGATATCTGTATGTCTAAGCGACTTGGTGTATGTGCACATACGACGTCGTCTTGGGGCAGCATGCGCTCTATGGTTAAGTTGCTCGCGCTCACTGGCCATGGCATCCCTTGGATTTTCGGCACAATCGTGTGTCTCACGAGAAGCAACACGTTGGCGGGACAGGAGGTCTTGGTTAATTTGCTGCTTGGTGAGTTTTCGTCCTTGACGAACGATCATTAAGAACTGCTGATGGCGATAATAAACTATTATTCAGAAGCCCTATAACCGGTTTCGGAGCTGCATTATCTAACATATACGATGAAGCCTATAAAAAGGGTCACCGTTTATACCCGAGAGTCCTATCAAGTGAGCTTATGTTAGGTTTGTTACGTTCAGAGCTGCTGGAGGTGTTAGGTTTATAGGTCAGTGAATAAGGGGATACATGACGTAGCGGGATCGGTCTAAGCGACATATCCATGTGACTCCCCCCTCTTCTTATTGCACTAATGAGTTTGCAATGTAAATATCGCCAAATGGTTGAGTTTTGACCATGTTTTTTTTTTCGTTTCCCTTCTGTGCAATTTCTTTAATCGATTTTACCTTCAGTATTAAAATGATAAAAAAAATAATAATTAAAATACATTCTGTATAAAATTTGTTAGCGTTACCTTAATATCAGATAATCGATTTGTACAACCCTGATCTGACCATACCATACGTGAAGTATGAAATGTACGCATTCTGAAGTGTGTGTGTGTGTGTGTGTGTGTGTGTATAAATAGAAAGACAACATGGAGAAAGGGAGTTATAATTAATGAAAGTGTAACCACATTTGTATTTTAATTTTTAAATAAATAGGAAACTTATTCTTTTAATTGCAGCTCTTCTGTTGGATGTGATGACTGTGGCAGGCATGCAAAAGCTAGTGAAGCGCAAAGGACCCTGGGAAATGCCACCCAGTTTCCTTGACTACCTGGTCATGGACGTCTATTCCTTTCCAGCAGCCCACGCGAGCCGGGCAGCCATGGTGTCAAAGTTCTTGTTAGCACACTTGGTGCTTGCTGTCCCACTGCGCATTCTTTTGGTGCTCTGGGCTGTGCTGATGGGCATGTCCCGTGTGCTGCTGGGCCGCCACCACCTTACAGATGTCGGATGCGGCTTCGCTTTGGGATTCCTCCATTACAGTCTGGTGGAGATGGTGTGGTTGTCTTCCAGCACATGTCAGACGCTTATCTCCATTGGGACACTCAATTGGAACCCACTCTACTGATCAATGCATGATAGCTGCAGCCACTGAAATTTTTCAGTCAGCTCTGCATATCCTTTACAGTTAAAGGGGAATGCATATGCACATATTCAAAGAGTCTTAGGTGTTTGTAAAGCCTAAATTTTAAATTTTATCCATTTCTCTCAAAGCTGTGTAACATTAAAGAGAAACACACAAGTGGACATTTGATGTAAACATGGCAATACTCACACCTTGAATTCTACTCATTGTTAAAAGCCAAAAAAAAAAAATGCAGTATGTACAGTATGTACAATGAAGATAAGATTATTTCATTTGCATTTGTTTTGACTGTTATGAGCATGTGAATGATTGCTCAGGGATTTTTCCAAAAGCGATATAAAGTAGAAGGCATTATGCTAGAATGTTTTAAGTGCTGAAATCTAAAATACAATGAAGGGTTAGGGTTAGGGTTAGGGTTCTGTATTTTTCAGCATATAACATATAGCCTAAATTATTTTAAAGGGCATAGACTTCCTGTTTACTCACTATGTTTCAGGCATTTTTATTATTGCTCTGTTACTTATTAGGAGCAGTATGTTTAGTTTCAGAAACTTAGTCATTCATGAGTGTTTGCCTTAGAAAAACACTTCCTCCACAGTTGAATGAGTCCCACTAATAAATCTGTCACCTGCTACGCTACGCTGTATACACAGTACTGCACATATACATACATACATACATACATTATATATATATATATATATATATATATATATATATATATATATATATATATATATATATATATATATATATATATATATATAAATAAAACGCACAGCCAATTACCTGAGCTGTCAACATGCACAGTTTGGCAAGAGTTACATGACTTGTTATAGGTATGTTATGAGTATATGAGGACTTGCATTGAGTAAGAATGTAGTGTGCTTGTATGTGAGAAAGAGATTTCCTTTGAATTATTTGATGAATAAGCTAAACTCCAAATTTGTAGGATGTTAAATATAAAATATATTGGTATATTTTAAGACAAGAATAAAGTCATTATTGCAGAATTTGAACAGAAGATTGGTCCTTTTGAATAAATTGAGATATGAAACATGTATTCTGTAACATCATCTTACCTGCCAATTATATTTGACACTTGCTGGCAGTCTAACTGAGAAGAAGAATATTTGTGTAAATGTTTACTGTGCACTTACTTCTATTCTTCATTTACTTCTAAACTTCCATTTACTTCTAAACTTCTATTTTATGGTCAGAGATTTTATACATATATAATGATCTTTTGACTTTTTATATAATTCTTTTTGCTGATTTCTAATTCTGTTTATGTAACAAAACCTCTGTACATGTGCAGTGACACTCCATGGCAGAAAAATGCCTCCTGGGCCAGGGTCATGTAATGACCAGTTGAGTGCTGAGTGTTGAGTACTGAGTATTTTCCCAGCTGTCTTTGTCAGTCTGTTTTCCCTGTTTTTATAGTGGTGATCGGATAACTTCTGGAGCTAGACCCTGATTCAGCAGTCTATAAATACGACTGCTGGGCTCTGGGTCCATGCTGTTTAGAGATGGATAGGCCAATTAATGCTTACCAATGTCTCACTGTTCTTTGCTGGTAATATGTTTTCTACGTAATAAACTGTATCACTGGACAGTGACGGTGAAATGGGTGGCATAAAAAATGTAAATAACTAATCTAATTTTCCATGATATGAATGCTAATATTGGTTTTTTGATAGTCCCAAGTACTCCCTCTACAGACGCGTTCGGTGACGGCGTTGGATTTGCGCAATGACGCAATTTTCGTGCTTCCGCGTCGACCAACGTGAAAAGAAAAGGGTCCAAAGTCTGCTCACGCGAGCAGTGTGCGAAGTTCTTCCAGACTTCTTTTTACCCGAGTAACACAGTCTATATTAAAACCAAAGAAGCTTCGAAAACATGGCAGAGAGTGACTGGGACACAGTGACTGTGCTGAGAAAGAAGGGCTCCGCTGCGCAGGCGAAATCTAAACAGGTTGATCGCTAGCTAGCTAGCCTAGCTAGCTGCCAATTGTGTTGCTGTTGTGATTGCCAGCTGTAAGACGTGATGAATGAGTCTCTAATGTTTATAGACGCGTCCTAACTTAGATTAAGACTGTTTACGAGCTTTATTTCGTAGCATGGACCGGTCCGCCTGCAAGATGGCTAGCTAGCTAACCGAGCACACGCGTGGCCGTGCCCATAACAGTATCTGACGAAATGTTTTTCTGTAGGCTGTAATTGCCGCACAGAGACGGGGGGAGGACGTTGAGACCACAAAGAAGTGTAAGGCGCCTGGCTCTTACCTGCGTTTCTCCGAGTAGATGCAAAAATAACCTCGTGCTGCGTTGGCTAGCTGCGGGGTCGCGATTGCTTTTACGTGTGGGTTTCTTTTTTTTTTTATTTTTTAGAAGGTTACTTTGCGCTTTGCAGGGGCTGCGGGTCAGAATAAACAGCACGTTGTAACCAAGAACACAGCTAAACTCGACAGGGAAACGGAGGAGCTACACCACGACAGAGTGCCTCTGGAAGTGGGCAAAGTCATTCAGCAGGGCCGACAAAATAAGGGTTTAACGCAGAAGGACCTGGCCACCGTGAGTGTTGCTTTGCGATATCGTATTTTTGCACTGAAGAAGCAGCTCGTTTAAGAAAATGATTGTTTGATGTACTGAATTAGTCACTGGCCAAGATATGATTTAATGTAAATGACTGGAATGTGTGGATCGGAATTTACATCTGGCACATTGTGGGGAGAAAGATGTTGAAGGCAGTGACCAACTTAGGAAGTGGGCTCGGAGATCCTACAGTTATTACACCAGTGTAATTTTTGGAGGGCATATTAATATGTATGTGTTTTTTTTTGTTTGTTTTTTTTTTAGAAAATAAATGAGAAGCCACAAGTAATTGCAGATTATGAAAGCGGGAAAGCCATCCCCAATAATCAAGTAATGGGAAAGATTGAAAGAGCTATTGGTAAGATTTAATCTTTTTTATTGTTTTGAAGATATAAAGTATTGCTTCAAGAACTCATTTAGTCTGTCTTTGAGTATGGTGGCCCAATTATTGTCTGATATTTTCTGTGGAATTGCAGGACTCAAACTGCGTGGAAAAGACATTGGGCTGCCACTTGAAGCAGGGCCTAAGAAGAAATGAACAAAAAATCCTCGAAATCCACCACTAAGCCCCTATAATTCCCTCACTACTCAAGTCTTTTAGTCCATTTTCCCATGCTGCTGCTTCACGTGTTCTCTTCCCTAAACAGTAATAGAACTGCTTATTCCAGTGGTGGACTGAATGTCACTTGATTGACAATTGACAATGCAAGAAAGTGTAATCTTACATAATTTTATGAAGTGCTGCATAACTAGAACACTGCTTTTTTGAAGACATAACCGGTTTATGTGTTCTTTACATTTCAGTTATGTTATGCTTGCTGTTTTCAATGTGAAATAAATATTTTTTTTTTTTGCATTTGAACGTATAAGTTTGGGGAGTTTGTTTTTCTTGATGTGGAGGAACATATGCATTTACATGTACAATCATTTAAATGATTCAAATAACATTGCTTAATACTGGTTTGAAATGTACATTTTCTATGTTTTAAAAAAAAACATTGTTTTGTGATGCACCTTGGGCTAGAAAATGTTTGGAAAAGTTATTGTCATTTATAACTAACAGGTTTACCTATTTCCATTAACACAAATAGAAAGGATCAATTGTAAGTCACTTTTAATTGTTTAATTGTTTAAACCCAGTGGACAAAAAGTTGAAGCAGATTAAACCGAAGCTACATTTAAACTTGTACTTAATTTGGACTCAAACTACATTTAAATTACACTTAGTGAGGTTGCACACATTCTATAATCAGATTTAAATCCTATTGGTTAATTCATGACTGCCATATTTGTTGGTTTAATTTTTTTATTTTTTTATGATGGCTGCATGTCTTCATTACTTAAACCATCAATGGTGAATTTATTGAAAATAAGACTTAAACCCCTTGAGATATACAAAGACAATGTTTTTCTGCAGTGGAATTGCTTATAAAAAAGATTAAATTACCATCTTAAGAAGATCAATTTAAGGTTGGCTCAAGTACTCCAAGCGAGGAATTTTGCAACTTTTAGATAGCCCAGATGTTTAATACCACTGGATGCTTCCAAATGGTTGATGGGCACTTTTTTTGGAGTCAGCGAATCAACTGCAGGACTGCGCTGAGAGTTTCAAGTCTGCTATATTGAGGCCCCTCTATTAAATTCCCACAAGCATTAACAACAGTATTTTATTTTATCTTGAGTCAATCGGTTTCCAGGTGTAGTAGGCACTATAGATAGTGCTCATATGCCAAAATCAATCCCAGGCGTAGATGACAGAATGCTTTAGAAACAGGGATCATTTCTCCCTGAATGCACAAGTTGTATCTTGCTGAAGATCTTTTCTCATCAGCACTGTTGCTAGTGCTCCTTTTAGTACTGGTGACAAACTGTTGCACAGTGTTGTATGGGCCAAAGCTAGTTTTTAATATTTATAAATGTCGACAAATTAAGAAATGTATTTATTCTGCAACTGAACACAGTTTCAGCATATACTGTCAAGTCTTTGAAACGTTTGAATTTACTCCCGGAACGATTCATCGGCTTAGATTTAAGACGGACGCAAACTAAGATGGTGGTTGTTGCCACAGGCAGCGCCTGGCGTTGTTTTCTGCCTTTAGCTGGATAGCGGTATAACCACCTTGCAATCTAAAAAGCAATCGAGAATGGTTGTCACTTTAAACACAAACAAACAACGCTCGAGTCCAGGATGGATCCCTCTGGAGCCATGCAACGGGGACGTTTTGTGTCTGTAGCGTGCACGTTTGGACTGACTGTCGCAAAACCAAAATCTGGATTACTCGAAAAATAATCCACACACCATGGGGGTAACGTTACCTTCTAAATAACTGACCCGGTTTACGTTCATCTCAAGAGGAAATCAGTTACCTGAATGTAACAAAACAACTCGGTCTGCTTGTTTTGGTGAACCGTGTGCACACTTCCACACTGGCCACGAAGGCGATGCTGTGATCAAGTCGAAGCGGATTTCTGACATGTTTTGACAAGGAGTGCGGTCACTCCTTCGCCCCCGCCGGACCTCATGGCAGAGAGGTGTCCTTTGGCCGAGAAGGCTCTGTCAGAGGGCTACGCTCGGCTCCGGTACAAAGACGCGGCCCTGCTGATATGGCAGCAGCAGCAGCTGGAGCTCCAGAAGGGCCCGCCGATCAGCTACCTTAGCCGGAGTCAGAGTGCCCGGTACAGCCAGTACGGAAACCCCGCAGTAGTGATACGGGACAAAACACAATTAAGAAGCCCCGAAAGTGGCTCCCGAATCTGTTCCGTTATGTAACAGTGCTACGGATGTTGATGATTATTATTATTATAATCTTTCACGGAAATCCACTGTTATATAGCTGTTATATTCCAAAGGCATTTGTAGAGTACGTGTATGAATAACATTTCCACAAGTTGCCTGCTTATAGTGCTGTAGATGGTTGGGCAGTATTATCCACCGTAAGATGGGAATTTCAAACTTAAACGTACAAGACCTTTAAATAGAGTGCTACGTTTTGGTTTCACAATATTACTGCAGTATTTTACAAAACACTCATAACGCAAATAACTACTAAACACTCAATGATCATATGAAACGTCACAGCAAATAAAACGTATTTGGAGTGAACAGACACCATGACGGATTCTTCTTCTCCTTTTTTAAAATTTATTTATGAAAAAAACAAGGGGGCTCAGAGTCCAAATTTAGAATTAGTTTATATATCCGTAATCTCAATGCCTAAGTCTGTCTGAAAACCCAACTATAAACCTGCATTAGCCTGCTGTATTTATGCTGGATCTCTACTAATATTGATGTTTTACTGCAAAGAATGACATTTACATGTTATAAACAGCTCAAAAAGTTTTAAGAAAGATACTGTAAATCAGCATGCAATACACAAAGGTTTTCGCTCTCATAAAAAATAACTAAAATATTTAGACCCAAGACGTGTTAACGAATAAGTAATGAATATACATTTATATCTGTAATTATATAGCCTATATATTTATATTTCAGTCTTTTTAACTTTGCTGACGTCACTCAGGAAACCCATTTTTTTCTCTTATCATTTTGTGGATTGAGAAGAGGGGAACTGCAACAAAAAGACATTACCGACGCAACGATCCGTGATCTAGGCCAAGGCAGGTTAGTCTCACATCAAGAGATGATGACTTTTGACATATAACAATCCAGGGGCATTAATGGGGAAAAAACTAACACACACTCATGACATTTTACTACTGAGAGGAAAACCGACGAAAAGTTCACTTTACATCAAATCTTGACATCTGGGTTTCAGTGTTATCTGAGCTACAAAGGGTGAACAAAAACAAAAAAAGAAAACCAAAGAAAGAAAATGAAAACAATCCTGACAGATTGCAAATCAGTTCTACAATTATTTTTAAAACAAGACCATGGGTTTGTTATTTTAGTGTACACACTATTTTTGGAAAACAATGATGGGTTTAAACCTTTAAAATGTATGTAATGTAACTCATGACAATACCGGGGTGGCAACCCTGCTGCAACTGAAAAAGAAATTCTCTCTATTACATTCATTTGTTATAGAGTTTACCAGTCAGTTAACCAATTCAAGGACACAGCAAGAAAATATTCCAGCAAGTTCTATGAAGCATTAAGTACCACTCAAAGCATTTAATACAGTATTCCAAAAGAGATGAAGTCATTTAAAAAAGGTATTAATAAAATAGAGCAATTACATTAGTTGTAATACTTTGGAAATGACTACACACAACCTTCCTTTTCTGAAGTTTAAACCTAGTACTGCTGTTTGAAATGTTTACAGAACAATCCAAATCATCTTTCAGGGACAGTTATGGTGACTGGACTACAAAGAGTCCACGAGAGGTCAGAGTGTTTTGCTTTAGAGAGTCTTTCAGAAAAGACAGAACATATTCAACAAGTATAATGGGTACCTTGACTGCCTCCACCATGATCAATTTGCCGACATTGCATGAGACCACCTAGGGAGCCAATCCTGCTCATACTATAAATAACATATTTTAGTCACCATTGTCTTTGATTGTCCAGTGATTGGACTTGGGAAAGATGAAGGATTCCAGAACAAATAGAAAAGGCAGCTCCGGGCATACATCATAGTGAAATACATCATGTGGGTATTGAGTTGTCCAAATGAGATCAAATATAAAAACAAACTCAATGAATAATATAGTTTAAAAACAAAATATCTGACAAAATTATACATCAAATACTGACAATGAGAAACAAGCACCAGGAGAAAAAAAAAAAAATACAGCGCAGAACTAACCAAAACTACTGTGGATTACATTTAGGCCTGTCAAAGTACAGATTCCAACACTATACTGACACTTAGGCAGATAGATTTGGGCCTTGGAACGGCACGGGGCATTACCTGTTCAATCGGGATACACCAAA
This sequence comes from Electrophorus electricus, assembly GCF_041902795.1. Taxonomy (NCBI): domain Eukaryota; kingdom Metazoa; phylum Chordata; class Actinopteri; order Gymnotiformes; family Gymnotidae; genus Electrophorus; species Electrophorus electricus. The sequence continues at coordinate 2,633,888 of NC_137501.1, forward strand.
ATTCCATAAGTGATTTTTTTTTGATACCTCTGTAATACATGACAGTCAAAAACCGTGAGCTGCGCCTTTATAGTTGAAAAATAAATAAAGTCTATTTTAAAAGTGGTAACAATAACCAATTATCATTACCCATAAAATAAATGTGGAATGAGCTGAAGCGTCACACCAACATGACCACCACACCATTAAGAGAAACAGTTAGTTGCTTGTTCCTTCAAACTTTGAGACTTGACAAAGCTACTCATTTTCTGATACACAGCCAAGATTTTGTCAGTTTGTCCACTAAGAAGTTTTCGTTTTGGGTTTCTTGAGCAACCACCTTAGGAAACAAATGGAACTCCTATACATAACTGTTTGGATCTCCACAACTGACTTGTTCGGGGGAAAGAAAGAAAATTCACAAAACAAAACTTTTTTTTTTCTGGTGATACCAGGTGTTTCCCTTTGAGGGCCAGCAAAATAAACCCCGAAACAGTTCCATCAGCTCTCGTTATCATACTTGTCTTCATCCAATCCCAGGATGTTCTACAACAGATTATTTTAAAATATCCTCTTTTCTTCTAACTCTTTATGTAACAGGTCTTCAAGTGAGACACTATCGTGACAGCACACACTACTCATTAGAAAATGGAGAGGTTGGAGAATTTGAGAGGCGCATGGAAAAGCTCAGTCTGAGTCGCTGCTTTCGGAGCTGGAGCCGCTGGAGCTAGTGCTGCCTGAGTCGGAAGAACTGCTGCTGCCACTCAGCCGAGACGGCCCACCCACAGGCACTGACCCTGCCTTCTCTGCTGGGTACAAGAGGAGAAGATTAACGCAGGGCCCACCACAGTTCACAGAGGAAGCATAATTCAAACAATTAAACAAACAGAAGAGACATTATGGGCCTCAGACATTGCCCTTAGCCCTGTTCCCTTGCCCACCCGTGTGCTTGTGTTAAGAGAGAATAGAGACATGCACACAGAGCAAAGCATTAATCATGACAGAATAGATCGAACAGTATGGCGCGTCCATCAAGTAGCCAGACACTGGGTCAGTACAAGTTGCACAAAGACATATACAGACCATACAGACCACACTCATCCAGGCTGTTGGTTGCTCTCAACCTTTCCTTTGGTCCTGTCTAATCTTACTGTCCCTTTTCGTGAAAGGCCAATCGGATTCGGTTCGTTCAGGATAACACAAACCCACTGATGGTTAAATTAAGAGAACGAACATGAGGAAGCCCTATTGCCTGGCCTGCTGCTCCTGCCCGAGCTGGCCCGTGGGCTTTGGCGGCCCTGCCTGCTTGTATCCGCACACTGCCACACAGGTACCTTTTTTGGGCGGCTTCTTGCTGTTGTTCAGTTGTCCGCTCACGTCCTGCAGCCTCTTTTCTAACTCTTTCTTCTTTTCCTGAACCAGTTCCTCTTTAGTCTTGGCACTCTTTTTCCCAGTGCCCGCTGCAGGAGACACACAGCGGCGACCAGTGAGTCCCCGGGTCAGCCTTGCGCCCCGCCGCCGTGGCAACATGCAGCAAGAAGCACTCTGCTACGCTACAGCTGTGTTATTCATCTACTTCATGGCATCTAATCTCTAGGGTATCTATGGACTATTATGTACTTCTACTGTAACTACCGTGTATGTGCACAACAACAGACCGCTAATAAGAATAACACTAATAATTAGTGGCCTAATAATAGATAATAGGCCACTAATTTTTTTTCGTTGAGGTTCGTTCCAATATTTTGGAATGAAGAAAACACTTCTGCTTTATTGAAACTTTGGTGTTTTAAACGAGATGGGGGAAAGAGGGGACAGGTAGTCCACCAAAGAGTCATGCAGGTTGGCAGAGATAATGGTACGCTTCTAGCCCTGAGGGGAACACCACGGGCAGATTTAGCTTTCAGAGTCAGCAGCCAGAGAGGAGAGCTCCATCTGCAGCAGAAAACTGAGCTCAGGTCAGAGAGAGAGGAAGGGAGAGACAGAGAGAGAGAGTGTGTGTGTGTGAGTGTGTGTGTGTGTGTGTGTGTGCGCGCGCGCATTTCCACAGACACAACACGCGTCCACGGTGGTGGCCCGGGGGTTGGGTGGGCAGGACTTACGCAGAGGCTTGCGCTGTTTCTTCTGTAGACACGACTTGACATAGCGCTCAAGCTCGCGCAGCGTGGATGGCTTGAGCGTCTCAAAGTCGATCTCGATCTCGTCCGGGTTGGAGTCGCGCAGCGAGGGCTCGCGCGACTGAATGATGTGCACGACGCGGCCCAGCTTCTCGCCCGGCAGCCGGTTGATGTCCAGGCTGAGCTGCCGTTTCTCGTCATATGACATGGGCAGGGCCTCCTCCTCGTCTGACTCGTAGGCTGTCCCGCTGGGCTTGCTGCCCTTCTTCGGCTGCCTGCACAGTCGAGTGTTTCGGTTGAGTTTCGGCTCTGTGGCACTGTTCTCGACAACAACACTGCAGTTTAAGAGAAATTACAGACTTTGCAAATGGTTTCAACATTTTCTGGTACATATTCAGAACAGTAAACAACAACAAAAAACAACAAACAAACAAACAAAAAAACAAAAGCACCAAAACAAGCACAAAAAAAAAAAAAAAATTAAATAGAAAATCACATTAGTTGTTCGCATCGTGTGCAACTAAGACGATGGAAGCCATTTTACTCATCATTCCCAGATGGTTCAACAGGCCTCACCTGCTAGTGGACGTGCTGTTGGGCTTCTTGGCTGAGCTCTTTCTCTGCTGAGCTTGTTTGTTCTGCTGTGACGACTTGGCCTTCTTCTCGTCCTCCACCTTGGCCTTGCCTTTGTCCTTCTCTCGCTCTTTGTCTCTCTTTTTCTTCTCCTTTTCCTTCTTCTCCTTCTTCTTCTTTGGTTTGCTGACAGGCCCCTGTGACAGAGCAGCCAGCTGTTCGTGAACAGCCTTCAGCTGGGGAAAGAACGGAGGGGGCAGGTCAGCTAGCAGGGCAGCAACAGGGTTGGGGTCAAGGGCAGATTGCACTGCTGCTATAGGCTGACAGGAGGGCTTTATCTGTGCAGGGACTAGTGATGGGGACTGGTGATTGGGTCTGGTGATTTAAGACAATGAATGACATTCTGATGAAGTCCTTATGTCCCACCTACGTTTTAGCTTGTAGCTAATTAGTGTCTTGTTTGTTTGTTTTTTAAAATTTTTAATTTTTTTTAGTTTTTTAACTCTTTGATTCTGACACCACAGAGATTAAAAAGGAAAAAAAAACAAAACATGAAGCACTTGAAACCACACCACCCCAGAAAACACTAAGTCCTCTGATTGACTCTTCCCAATAAACATGCCAATCGATATCACCATCAGCAGAGAAGGAGGCAGAACACCACGACAAGCTGAATGGAGAATCAGACCCACTGGTCACTGAGGGAGATGACTGCCCAACTCAATTACATTCTACCTTAACCCTCTACCGCACACTTAACTGGGTGCAAACAAAAATGAAGGGGTTAGTGGGGAGGTGGGGACTGGGAAGTGAAAACATAGATCACCTGAAAACGTTTGGTACACCCGTTTTTTTGCCCCGCCCTGTTACCCTTGGGGTGCTCCATAGTGAATTGCTGGTAAAAAAAAATAAAAAATAATAATAATAATAAAATAAAAAAGCCA
>NC_137501.1:2642500-2652500 GCF_041902795.1 Electrophorus electricus
GGCACATCAGCTTCACTCTGTGAAAGGCAATCCTGGAAGCTACATTCAGCTGTGTATTCCAAAAACAATCGTTCTGCACCATCTAAACCGAAAATTAACTTCAATCGGAAAACACTACATCGTAAATACGCATGTTACACTTTATTACTTTTACTCCAAGCCGCTCCGGTAGCGTATTCCTCGCAGGTTTCCAGGCAGCTTTTATTGCAGCGGAGAAGCATAATAGACGGCTGGGGTCGACACTAGTTGGTTAGTGTTTTGCCCATGCGCAATGTCGCACGGTATTGTGGTCCTGGCTCTGCTAATGAAGAACTGTTGCCCTGGCTTGCATGTCATTCCCCGGTTCTGCAGCCTGACCTGCTCTCCGATCATTTGAGCAATGAATCATGCATAATGACTAACGAATAACTGATCCCGGATCGGTTCTTGTGAATGCTACGTAAAAAAGTGTTTTGTTTAAATTGTAATAACATATTTTTCATAAATGGGAAATCCGCAATTGTTTTGTGTTTTGTGTTATATATATATTTCTAAAAACGTAAGAAGTAACAGAAATAAAAAACGTAGACCAAGTAGCAATGTGATTGACACGACCGACTTATTCATAATGATCAGTATTTTGCGCATGCGCCGAAGACAGTAATAGCTTTAGAAGTGAGATTTTGTACGTGCTTGAAAGTTTAGTAGTGTTTCTTCAAACCAGCTATTCTTGTCTTACACGCTTTCTTTTCCAATATAAAACGTATAGGTATACAATTAAAGTAAGTATGAACATTTGTTCTTCGGACACCTTAATACGGTGTTAAAATAATTGGACTAAAACGGAAGTGTGCCTCGTTAGACAGCCGTCAGCTAATGTTATTAGCCAAGCTAGCTAGATAAGACATCATAGTCCGAGCCAAAGGCGAGATATTAACTTAACTCAGACGTGTACGACAAGTTGAAAGCTAACTTCTGATTTATTAGTCGACAATTGCCCTTTTAGTCAAACGTGGAAATTAGTTGTAATGACTACATCAGTGGCGGACAGCGCGCGCGAGCGCGCGCGCTCATGTGATCTTCATTTGCCTCGGTAATATAGCAGACAGTCGTATACACGTACTCAGACCAGCTATTTCGCATCCATTATGGAAGAGGACTTAGATTGGACTGGACCAGAGAATCTTACGGTGTCCTGACATTTTCATAACACATATCTACCTAGGTACAATATTCTGAAAGGACAGGCGGGAGTTATTAGTAAATCTATAAACCTAAAAATCAATCAGGCAGTGTTGTATGACTTTCCGTTTTTGTTTGCTGCTAGGCTGGATGCTGAATAATTGCAATAGGACATGAATTTCTTTCCCACAGCAGTCATGGCAACAGAAGAGAAGAAACCAGACAGTGAAGTAAATAAGATACAATCATCAGTACCAACCACCAAGGTAAAAGAATGTAATTCTGAACCTAGATATTGCATCAAATATTAGCACATACCTCAGTTTCACATACATTACTTTAGAATATATCTTGTCATTAAAAAGTAATGTAACAGATTATAATATCATACTGGATATGTCAAAGTAATTGCCCTTTTAATCCTTGTATCTCAAAACACTAATGAGATTATTGTTTTTATCTTAGCCTACACCAGTGAAGCCAAACTATACTTTGAAGTTCACATTGGCTGGTCACACAAAAGCTATATCCTCTGTAAAGTTTAGCTCAAATGGAGAATGGCTGGCTAGCGCATGTAAGACTGCCATCTTTTTTCTATGCTGTTTTCTATGCCGCTATATAATTAGAGTCCAGAGGCATGACATGCTCTTTTTCAGCGGCCGACAAACTCATCAAAATATGGGGCGCATATGATGGGAAATTTGAAAAATCTCTCTCTGGGCATAAACTTGTAAGTGTTCTCTCCTTCACCATTACATTCTTCAGTGGTGTCACTTTGTCCAGTCTTGTCTACAGCTGGTAATGCAAAGCAGGAAATATCTATGAATTTCCAGTTTAGTTAAACCCCATGTTGCTGCCTTGAGAAAAACTGAGCTGAGTCCAAAACTGTGCCCTGCTCACTATTCCCTACATGCGAAAAATCTCGATCATTTCGGAGCATGTAGGGAGCAGAATTCATCAAGGTCGTGATTTTGGACATGATGTTATGCTTGTTAGCTCTACTGGGTGACCGCAGAATGTGTCACATAAACAATCTGAACATTATATCACAGTTCATTATAACAACGTTTATATGCCACACAGAAAAATAATTGTGTAATGTTTGATGTTTTCCTTTCACTGTGTATATGTGTGTGTCTGTGTGTGTAAGTGTCCCTGGTATATTTATGATTTGAATTTCTTTATATTTATTTGTTGATCTCTTTAGGGTATATCAGATGTATCATGGTCCTCAGACTCCAATCTTTTGGTTTCTGCATCAGATGACAAGACGCTTAAAATTTGGGACATGGGCTCTGTAAGTGGTTTTGCAAACTGTAGTATTGGTTAGATGTTGTTGCTGTCTTTGGTATCAAATAGTTGCATTGATGCTGAAATAGCAAGATTGTGTATAAACACCCACTATAGTATACAGTGATCACTCTATTGTAAACATAAAATAGTTTAGTGTCTCACTGCATGGGAGCTGCTGTTGGCTTTTAACGCAAAATTATATAGATCATGACTTGTATTTTGACTTGCATTTTTATGTTTGATATAAAAAGGGAAAATGTCTGAAGACACTGAAAGGCCACAGCAACTATGTGTTTTGCTGTAACTTCAACCCCCAGTCAAATCTGGTTGTGTCTGGATCAGTGAGTAATACAATGAGCAATGAGTTTTCAACTTTTATATTTTAGTTAATTAATTTGTGTTCTCTGTCAAGAAGGTAAATGGAGGTTTGAATTTATGTGTTGAAAGTTTGATGAGAGTGTGCGGATTTGGGATGTCAAGACCGGGAAATGTCTGAAGACCCTCCCGGCACACTCTGATCCTGTATCTGCTGTAAGTGGTCTGTTGAAATAATTGTCCCACTGAAATGATCCACACTCTTTGTATTGTTGAAGTTGTTAAAGGCAATTTAATCTTTGTTTTGCAGGTTCATTTTAATAGAGATGGATCTCTCATAGTGTCCAGTAGCTATGATGGTCTCTGGTAAGGCTGCTTATTGAGCCATGCCTTTTACTAGGCAGTACAACAGTCTTACTGTTCTTTGTTAAGTTGCTGTTAATGTACAATTTTGTTATGCATAACATATATGTATAACAATATATGTATAATAAAACATATATTAATGTTTTTCAGTCGAATGTGGGACTCCACTTCAGGACAATGTCTGAAGACACTTATTGGTATGTGACTCAATTCCATGAAAGTAGTAATAGAATTATAAATCATTGGATTTAAATACCACCAAATGCTTTTTACCTCACCCGAATTTCCACTTGTATGGGCTTATCAACATTAGCACTCTCCCGTTGCTAAACTCTTGTTTCAGGTATAACAAACAATATGGACCAAAAATGCTTAGCAGGTTGTGCCAGTTTAGATAAGGTGGCCTTGAAGGAAATGTGTGGGTTGAATGAACTCTGACCTTTGCTGTTTCTCCAGATGATGACAACCCACCTGTCTCATTTGTCAAGTTTTCACCCAATGGGAAATACATATTGGCTGCAACACTGGATAAGTGAGTGATTGCCTTCTGTCAAGTTTAAGCTGACTGGCCTCAAACAGACAGCATTGTGATTAAAATACACCTTTTTTAATGTTCTGTAATGATCATTCTTTAATACTTACATGGAAAACATATAGGATATATGCTGGTATGGAAAACACAGAAGATATAGTTTTTATGTATTCTCTTTCCTGTAGCACTTTAAAACTCTGGGACTACAGTAAAGGAAAGGTAGTTTTTCTTTTGTGCCTTTCAGAAATAACTTGTTCACAATTCCTAGGAGAGACTCCTTGGTTTGAATTAAATGATTGTTTTAAGCCCTCGTCCCCTGTTTTTGCAGTGTCTGAAAACGTACACAGGCCATAAGAATGAGAAGTACTGTGTGTTTGCCAATTTTTCTGTCACTGGTGGCAAGGTACGTAGGCATCTACCGGCCTTTCTTATAGGTTGTGTGGCTTTAGCACACAGGAGCATTTAGTTCCAGTTTGAGACATGTAACATGAATTACTTTACCTATACCTAGTGGATTGTCTCAGGCTCTGAAGACCACATGGTGTACATCTGGAACCTACAGACCAAAGAAATAGTGCAGAAATTACAGGGGCATGCAGGTAGGCTATCCAATGCAAGTCATATTATTTGTATAACTAACACGATATCCTGCAAAACATTTTCACATGGAAAAGTGAAGTAAAACTCAGGGGAGATCCACTGCAAACTACTGCATGCTCTCTTTTGTTAGATGTAGTGATTGCGACTGCGTGTCATCCTACGGAAAACATCATAGCATCAGCAGCTCTGGAGAGCGACAAGACCATCAAACTGTGGAAGAGTGATTGCTAAGGCAGAGGAGCACTTAATAGCCTTTTGTCAGCAAAGTCTGGCCTCTCAGGGGTTTTGTAAAGAATATACTGTATTGTTTATGAGGGTTTAAGTAGTTCAATAGTGCAGCGTTAACTGAGAGATGGGCTGGCCCCGTCTGCTCAGAATATTAACAGTCCACCACAACGCATTGGTCCCCGTTTATGTATTATTATGTTTATGTATTCTATTCATTTATGTATTCTATTCTCCTTACAGTCTTTGTGTTAATTCAGGATAAACTGTGCGTGTGCATGTGTGTGTATGATATGGAAATTAAGCATCCCACTGTGTTGAGTGGACTCTACTGCTTTAGCATTGTTAGTGCTACTTTTGAAGCTTTTCTTTTTTTTTTGCTTGAAGGATCTCTACTTAAACTATTGAAATACTTTTGTACCTTTTCTCAGGCAATGAATAGCTAGCTGCCTAATTTAAGTACCTATTGTTAACAGATGCTTTTAGACCAAAGTGTGTCCTGTGCCTTGATCTGGATTCCCTTAGGCACTTAACAAATGGGATTAAAAGACTAATCTTGTCTTTATTTTATTTTTCATTTATTCCTAGGTTTTAGCTTTGTAGCACCAATGAGAAGATAATGTTCATTTTTGCTATATTGCACTTAATATATTAATATTATATTAATGGATATAATATTAATATTATAATATTAATATTATAACTCAGGCACTTATATAAGAATGTTTGGATTGTTAATTTGCTGTGTTTTTAAGTAGTCTGTTTGAGTATTCCACCAATATCTGCCTTGTGTGTAAATAGAAAAAAAGTAAAATAAGACATAAAATTGTAGAATATGTCTATTCTATTTGTTATCTGTTTGTTATCTATTTATATGAAGATTTTTTTTTTTTGTTGTCTTTGTTTAGAACCAGTCTTTCTCTAGTATTCTAATGACAACATGGTGTTTGGAATTGAGAATTTAATAGTTCTTTGAACAATAAACATTGTATGATAGGACAACACATTTAATCCACTCTCATTTTACAAGTGTATAAAAAAGGATTTTCTGCCATTTCCAGGCAAAGCCCAATGAAACAATAAAAAAAAAGAACAAGGGAAAGTGTTTTAATGGCAGCCTCACTTTTAGTCCAGTTCTGAGGGCATGATGATGAGGGCATTTTAAAACTCAACATTTCCACCAATAATGTATGAAACATTTAACGGGATTAAAGAAATAATTGCGCTGGAATAAAAGGATAAAGTTACATTTGTACAAAAATAGATATATAATTTTATTCCATCGTTTTCTCATTTTTGCTAATGCAATCACCTGGGTTTTCACGGCGATCGACTACCAGGATGCTGAGCAGCTGCTCCAGGCTTCTCTGAACAAACCCTGTTTGACTTGTAAGGTCCTGTAAGGTGCTCTACCAACACACAGGATTACTTTAACTTCAGATCTTTAGTTTCTTAGTTTGGACTCTTGCCCCATTGCATGTGAGAAGAGATATTTTGTTCTTCATATCTATTTATGCTGGTGTCATTTAGTTTAAAACCCAGTAATAGTTTTAAGAAACATTTGCAGAATTGTGCTATATGGGCTTTGGGTGAGACTTGAGACAGAAAAAAAACCACAAACAAACAAAAAAATAGGTTACAAAAAATCACCATGGCCAATGAAAGAATGATCTTGTCATACATTATCAGCTGTGTGTCAATGTATGTGAAAACAATGTATCTACACCATTTATCTGTATATTAGCCTGAGTGGTAGCTTCTGCTTTCATTGATAAATACATGACAAATAAGTCTAAAAAGACAGGTGTCTATTTAGCCTCTGCACCGTCTCTAGTAAATATGTTTTAGAATAATGATTCTGAATTCAACTTCACTGTCATCACTGTTGTCATAAGAACACTGTTTAGTTCAGCTTGGCTCAGTCTGCATTTTTCTGTAAGAGGTTTGCTTACAGAGTGGCTGTCAGCAAACATTACAAATATTTATTGTTTTAATTTGTTCCTTATAGTAATACACAAAAGTCATTGCACAATAAAACCACCATTACTAAAAATATGTTTACCATATTTTAAACCATTGCTTCGGCCTGAGGTCTGAAAACGGTTATTTTGTAGTGGTTGCCAAATTTGAATGCTATCACCAAACGGCTGATTTATGCCAGAAGCATTTCTGCTTCCAAATGACCCAATGCTCAACTGTCAGAGCTGTACTGTCACTTCTCAAACACTAGGGGACAGACTAAACTAAATCTTACATATCCCTGAGGCCAGACCATCATCTGGATTCTTTTAACTAATTGCATATTTTCATATCACATAAATTCATTGCTGGGAATCATCAGATGATATACAAACGCCATCGAAAATCTTTGGAAATGCTCGATAACTAATTGAGATGGAATTATAGAGGCAGAACAATTAAGAAGTTGAACATCATCTATTTTACACACCTCTAACAAGAAAGCATTGTTTTTTTCTATCATAAATCTTGAGTCAGGCCAGGAGCACACCTGCATTTCATTTTTGCTAGACTGTTCTGTCATTCATATAACTCTGCCAAAAAGAAAAGTACTTTCTACCACAGCCAAACAACACTGCAGTTTCCGGCTTTTGGGGATTGACTTCTGGCAGCCTTCCTAATGTCAACACTGTTTGACAGAAAAAATTGAAATAAAATAAAAGCTGTAAGTGCTGAAAATACAACAATTCATTTGTGTATCTTTTTCATATCTTACTCACATTTATGAATTCCAGACACTGAATTCAACATTTGCAAATTGCATACAACTAACACTGAATATTATGTACATACTGTACTGTCCATAACAGAAAGGCAGTGATGAGGTGTCATGGAGTCTTGTGGTACTGATAGACATATAAGAGGTATTGCAGGTATCGTAGAATTGTGCATCCTTTTGTCCAATCAACACGCTCGCACTGACATGGATGTGTACAGAGAAGAAACTGGCTGGATATGGCCTTTGTGGAAAAGACCGGAATGCAGAGGTAGGCCTCTGTGAGGCAGAACAAACAAGAAACCATTCGACCTTAAGCGTGCTTTTCAGCTAAAATCCATAGAACCAACATCGTGTTAACCTCCCCAGCATAGCTTCACGCATACCACTGATGACTTTCTTAAGACATCCTTCCTATAAATTATTCCATAGTGAATGGTCTCAATGTAATTACTTTGATTTAGAAATTCCAAAGGTAAAACACCAAATCAAAACTGCTCATAGTTGACACACCTCTTCGACTGTGAGCAAAGGTGTTTTTCAGACTACACGGATCAGGCTTTGTGGAGATGCATCCAATCATGGCCTCTTGAGGTGATCTGTGCGTAGGACATCACATGAGTCTCTATGAAAGAGTTTCAGTGAGGCACCATTCCATTATGTCATTTGGTGCGGCGCCTCCAACATCTCCATTAAGAAAGTGTCGATGGGCGTGTCTCCGATGAGCTTGAAGAAAAAGAGGTGCTCCAGACACTTCAGGCCAATGGATCGCAGTGCAGGCAGTCGAAGTAACAGTTTGGCAAATCTGCTCAAATTACAGGAAGAAACACAAGCATTAGGATATAAACTTTAGAAAGGATTAGTGATAAACCCGTTAGCATAATAGTATAAATAAACTTCATCAAACAGAAAATGAATGGCCTTTTCAGGAATTTTGTGTGGGGGTTCTTTAAGGAACAGCTGTAAAGCTATAACACTAATATTCAGTTTCTGTGTAATAAAAACCTGACCTGTTCCAAATATGTTTTTTATGACTGATGCACAAGACTCAGCTTGTACTGTGTATTTAAGACATACATGAGTGGCAAATAGAATAGAAATTTGCATATATATACCTTCCAGGCTGATCCGGGTATTTCTGTTTACAGTAGGCCTCCAGTGACGCATACACTCGCTCCCGAAGTGCCTCCACTTCGACTGGGTTGGACAGGCCCTTCGAGTCTAGCAGTGAGTAATGGAAATATTTCCTTACTGCTTGTACCAGTAATCAGTTAATCTATGCACTCTTTATGTTTGAGGATTTTACCTAGTAAGATATCAAGATGCCTCATGTTGAAAGCATGCATTTTGTATGTGACATTAGATTTCATTGTATATTTGAGTACAGTGCAACACTATCTTGTATTGCATTCAACAATGCTAAATAAAAAAATAAAAAAAAAATAAAAAAATAACTTAAGAATATTGCATTTCTTTCCCTGTACGATACTGCATAAGCAGTCAGGTCAAAACCTTCTGTATTCTAACAATATTTCATCTGTAATATTCAAATGTGTGCAGAACTGGCCAGCATGGCAAATATAGTCTTCACATTGTACAGGGTGCGGTATATTATATAATTAAATTTAAACATTTACCCTACTAAGTTTACCTTCTTCGGACTGGGTTCATACGATGAAGAATCAGATTCTAAAACTTTGTTTTGTTCCTCTGCACTACATGTACCAAATTTAACATTCACATTATAGAGAAGATGTGTTTACATGCATTAAAAAAGTGTGCTTTTCACTTTAACGGGTAACATCCAGTAGCCCTGTGTATGTGGTGTGCGTGTGTGCGCGTGTGCATGTGTGTGTTTCTGTACCTGGGTTGAAAAGAACAATTGCTCGCAGACAACCAAGCTCAGACTTGTCCATCTGCATGTCTCGCATCTTAGACACCAACTCCATCAGCACTCTGTCACAGTAAAAAGCACCTGACTGTAAGCTTCCAGCAGTAACCATTCCAGTTTGACTAATGGGAATATTCATCGAACACAATTACAGGAATACTAAGAAAAGCTCACTGCTGAGTTACATCATACTGTACAGGCATGGTGACTCATCACTTCTCTATCACATATACTTTCTGCATCAACTCGGTCTCAAGACCATAAAGACACAGAAGACTTTGATTTGTCTTCACTCTGAGTGGACAGCGCACATTTCTCCAGTAAGGACACCGACAGACTTTCTAAGGCACGTGAGACATTACACGTAAAATTTCCATGTGGCTTAATGTAAAAGCACCATCAATCAGAAGGAGATGTGGAGGATGTTTTCAAGTGGCAGCATCTCATGTCCTTGGGGGGGGGGGGGGTCATCTGATTTATTGCAGTTGCAAATCTCTTACACGTCCTGAACTGCTACTATTTTCTAATGGAAAGATTCACGGAAGTGCCACACAGAGGAAGAGCAGACACTTACCTGTCGAAGATGGCCCCCACGCCCGCGCTATGCGCACTGTTTCTGTGGACATGAAGGCCCGTCGCCAACAATATACCATCTTTCACACTTATGGAGCGGTGTGAAAAGGAAGCTATTAGGAGCTCATTCCACCCTATGAGAGAGAGAGAGAGAGAGAGAGAGAGAGAGAGAGAGAGAGAGAGAGAGAGAGAGAGAGAGAAAGAAAGAAGGAGGGGCGAGCATCAGTGGAGGCTCTGAGGAACAAATAACATAAAATAATAATAATAAAAAAAACAGCCAAAGAAATGAGTCCACATCTACAGTTGCGGT
>NC_137501.1:2657500-2672500 GCF_041902795.1 Electrophorus electricus
ACTTAAATTCGGCTGACTCTGCGACAGACATATATGTCTGTATCAATATCTGGAGAAGGCTCTGATGTGCTCTCAATCGGTTCATCTACATCTCAACTACCGGACTTCATGAACGACTTCACAATTCCTGTCCTCGTATCCCACAGATCTCCTCAACGCTATCAATCTCAGCAACCTCACTTACTCACAATGTTCGGCACCATCACAGATCGTGGTGGCAGAAGGGCTCTGGAATTGCCAATCTGCTGTCCAGAAGGCTGACGTCATCTCAACACTGGCATCCCTCCACTGCCTCCACTTCCTGGCTCTAACAGAAACATGGATCACCCATGAGAACTCGGCGACTCCGGCTGCCCTGTCCTCTGCCTTTTCATTTACCCATTCTCCGAGGAAACTCCGCAGGGGTGGTGGGACAGGTTTACTAATGTCTCACGAGTGGCATTTCACTCCACTTTCCTTCTCTACTCTTTCCATCTCCTCTTCTGAATTTCATGCCATTACAGTGTCTTTCCCTACCAAACCTCTTATCATTGTCATCTACCGCCCTCCAGGTTCCCTAGATCACTTCATTGATGAGCTCAACATCCTCCTGAATCAATTCCCCATTGAAGGAAATTCACTCATTCTCCTTGGAGACTTCAAACTTCCATCAGTCAAGCTGCATTCCTCCTGCATACGTCCGCTGTTGACAGCATTCAACCTCAACCTCAACCACTCTCCTCCGACTCACAAAGCGGGCAATGTTCTGGACCTGATCTTCACCCGTACCACCACAACACTGGACATCACAGTCACCCCCCTCCACCTCTCGGACCATCACTTTCTATCCTTCTCTCTCTCCCTTCCTTCTCTTTCCATCTAGTCCTCCCCAACGTGTTCCTCCCCCTTTCATCGCAATCTGCACTCCATAACTCCCTCTTCCCTTACTTCTACTATTTTGTCCACCCTTCCTCACCCTGACTCTCTGTCTTCTCTCTCTTTGGATACAGTTACTAATTATTGCATTTCTACACTCTCCTCATCAATGAATCTTCTGTGCCCTCTCTCCTCTAGACCCGCTAAGTCCTCCCCACCTGCCCCCTGGCTAATAGAAACACTTGGCTGCCACAGGAAAGAACTAAGGACTGCAGACAGGCAGTGGAGGAAATCTCACGTAGATTCAGACCTCAGCTCATACAAGTCTCTCCTTTCCAAGTTCTCACTGCAAGTAACATCCGCAAAGTGATCCCACTACAGAAGAAAACTCGAATCATCTTCATCAGCTCGTCACTATTTTTTCTTCTCTCCATAATCCTCCCCCTCCTTCCTCATCTCTTACTCCGGATGATTTTATCACCTTCTTTGAGGAGAAGGTTGCAGCAATCCACCAGTCCTTTTCCTCTGTTCCCACTCCTCCAACCAACGTGCATTCCCCAACATCCAACTCTCTGACTTCTTTTTCTCCTCTCATCTGAGATGAAATTCTTCATCTCCCGACTTCCATCAATCCAACTACATGTCCGCTGGATCCGATTCCTTCCACTCTGTTCCAGACAATCGCAAGAGATCTACTTCCTTTCATCTCTGTCATAATCAACAAATCCTTATCTTCTGGATACGTGCCAACTGCATTCAAAACTGCCAGGGTGGTAACAATCCTCAAGAAGGCCACACTCAATGACTCCAATGTTACCAACTACAGACCAGTATCACTTCTCTCTTTCCTCTCAAAAGCCCTCGAATAAACAGTTTATAATTAGTTGTCTCTTTTCCTCACCCAGAACCAGTTGCATGATCCCAATCAGTCTGGCTACAAACCGGCACGTTCTATAGAAACAGCCCTCATAGCAGTGACGGAGAAACTTCATGCTGCTAAAGCTGCCAAACTGTCATCTGTTTTTATTCTTCTAGACCTTTTAGCAGCCTTTGACACAGTGAACCACAACATTCTTCTCTCTGTTCTCTCCAGGCTTTGGTGTGACTGGCTCTGCTTGGAGATGGTTTCAGTCCTATCTGGAGGGACGTTTCTATCAGGTGACATGGAGAGGATCCACATCCAAACCATGTACACTCTCCACTGGTGTTCCACAAGGCTCAGTATTAGGCCCCCTTCTCTTTTCTTTGTATACTCGTTCTCTTGGTGATGTAATATCTTCTCATGGTTTCTCCTACCACTGCTATGCCGATGACACTCAATTATTTCTTTCCTTTCCATCCTCTGACACGCAGGTCTCCAGACGTATCTCAGCATGCTTGACTGACATCGCATCATGGATGACAGCCCACCACTTGAAGCTCAACCCCAGTAAAACCGAGCTTCTGTTCATCCCAGGTACTCCTAACCATTACCATGACCTCACAGTTTCCTTCGAGAACTCCTTGGTATCACCATCCAAAGCTGCCCGTAGCCTGGGCATAAATTTGGACAACCAGTTGTCGTTCTCAACTCATGTTTCTATTCTAATCCGATCTTGCAGATTCCTCCTTGGTAACATATGAAGGATTCGGCCCTTTCTCTCGCAGGGTGCTTGTGCAGTCACTGGTCATCTCAGTGCTAGACTACTGCAACTCGCTACTTGCTGGTCTTCCTGTAAGAGCCATCATACCTCTACAACTTGTCCAGAATGCAGCAGCACAACTGGTCTTCAATCTTCCGAAGTTCACACTTGTTATTCCACTGATGGCTCCCTTCATTGGCTCCCAGTAGCTGCACGCATCAGATTTAAAACCTTGATGCTTGCCTACAAAGTCAAAAATGGACCAGCCCCTTCATACATGAGGTCAATGGTCAAAGCCCAATCCGTACCTTGATTACTTCAAACCTCAAGTATGGCTTGGCTTGAAATACCTTGCTTCAGGTCTCATGGATGACAAGCATCGAGACTATTTTCTGTTCTGGCTCCAAGATGGTGGAATGAACTCCCATTTACTGTCCAGACAGCAGAGTCCCTTGCAGTCTTCAAACGCAGACTGAAGACCCATCTATTTTCAGAATATTTAAAGGACAACTGACTCTGCTCCCATATTGACTGACTAATTTAGTATCTATTGTAGGGTATTGTTTGTGTTGTTTAACAAACTCTAGCACTTATTGTTTATTGCAATTATCATTGTTTAAGTTAGACCTTATGTATTTTGTACTTCTAGGTATCAGCATTGATCCCTGTATTCCCTGTATACAGTATTCTAGTTCATTGGTATGTTGGACTCTAACCTACTGTACTGTACTCGGATATATTCTATGAGTAAATGACAAAGCACTTTTGTAAGTTGCTCTGGATAAGAGCGTCTGCTAAATGCTGTACATGTAAATGTAAATGTAAACCACATGGGTGAATCCTTGACATGTCATGGTAACAGACTGGCCTGCATTATTGTAGACACATTTACAACTGCTGACAGAATATTCATCCAACATGCAGGCAGCACAAAATACAAATACCCAGCTATGATCACAAACATTTGTACTTGTTTGTTAGATTTTATTTGTTAGGTCGAATCGCATGCATACTGCATTATCGATACCGCGAAAGCCGATACTGCACCAAGGGTTAAGGAACTACATATCGCATTATCGATACCGCGAAAGCCGATACTGCACCAAGCATTGACGAGCGCTATATATCGCGCCACCCTCAGCTTCGTGCAGATGAGTGTGGGAAGAGAGCGAAGCCGAGTACCTTCTCTCTTCATGCCCATGGCCAGGCACTTCTGGTAGCGGCAGTACTGGCAGCGGTTGCGCTGGCGCTTGTCGATGGGACAATCTTTGTTGTCCCGGCAGGTGTAGGTCAGGTCCTTGCGCACGGTGCGCTTGAAGAAGCCTTTGCAGCCCTCGCAGCTGTACACGCCGTAGTGTTTACCTGCAAACACCACTCGTCCTTTCAAACACTCCTCTCAGCCGGGGGCCTCTTTAATTGGAGCGATGCGATCAATAATTCAGTACCGGCAAAGTCTCACATCTGTTATTGTTGCATTACAAGTGGCGGTGGAACCCAAAAGCGGGCAAGTGTGGAAGAATAGTGCAACGAAGTTTGTATACCTCTGCCTCCAGTTGTGACTAATATAGGTACTGGGTCTGCTTATGAATATTATGACCATAATATTGTTATAAAAATGTTGGTATGTGTGTGTGTGCGTGTGTGTGTGCGTGTGTGTGTCTGGGGGGTGGGGGGTGGGGGTGCATCGGGTGTATCACCTGAGGACCGGTCTCCACAGATGGTGCAGATGTGTTTGGTGAGAGACAGTGAGGTTCCCATGGGTTGAGCGGGAACCTTCAGCACCCCATTCAGACCCAGAGGAGGCTTAATGTCTTCTGGGCTGCTGACTGAAGTCATGGGGGAGCTTAGCTGCAACACACAGACACACACACACACACACACACACGCGCACACACACACACACACACACACACACACACACACACACACACACACACACACAGTGGTTTAGGAACAAATGCAGTAACGGCAAACCCATTGCTCAGAAAATACACATTAGAATCCCTTGTTGGCTCTGACCACAATTTTAAGAAATAACTGACAGAAACATTCTGCTTATGTTTGTGAACGTCTCAAACACTATGATTATGTTTTTTGGCAATGATCTCTGATATATGTGATAACTGACAGCATATTAGTGCATATAAATTTCTACATACAGCTTCAGAAAGATTTTATTCAACTTTCCTTCTAAATACAGGACTTCAAGTGAACCCAAGCCTGTCTGCAGAGCATACAGTTTCTCCAGCTTCTCTTATTTCTACTGATTCACGCAGATAAAAGCCTAGAGAGCATCGTGAGCGTACGCAGTGTAGAAAGAGAGAGGGAGGAGTCGCAGGGGCCATGGCGCTTTCCATCATTTAAATATGTCTCCCACATGAAGTTGCCTGCTGAAACAGACTGCAGTCTTCGCACACCATGCATCTCCAATTGCCCAAAAGAGAAGCCAAGCATGCAGAGCAATGAGAGATAAAGCCATGCGGGCACCTGGGAGCAGAGATGCCCGAGACGCCCACAGCAAATGGACGGGCAAGGAAAGGGAAAATCTCCTTGTTTCTCTATCATGTATTTCCGAGTATGATATTGTTGCAAGAGACCCTTTTTTTTTCTGAACCCAGAAACAAAGAATATGAGATTCTCTTGAAATCTTGTTCAGTTATTTGTTCTCCAATGCACATGTTACTTTTTAAAAGAAACTAAAAGCATGCCAGGAACATGAGACAGCTTCATGCTATGTTAGTTCACTATGTCTTTGTTACAAACAATCCTTATTTACACTCTCTGCCACTCTTTCAGACTGTCATGCTTTCATTTTCTGTCAATCACTTACTCAATCGCTCCTTCATTGTAGGACGGCTCAACAAGTCATTGAGATGAGGTCAGCATAGCTCAATTCAGGATCTCTTCAAACGCAGACTGAAGACCCATCCATCCGTGGAATAATTAAATGACCACTGACCCTGCTCCTATGTTGACTATCTGAAACTAGTACTTATTGTAGGGTATTGTTTATTACACTGATGTTGACTAACAAACTCTAGTACTTATTGTTTATTACACATCACTGTTTAAGATAGAGCTTATGTATTTTGTACTTTTAGGCATCAGCACTGATCCCTGTATTTCTACAGTATTCTAGTTCATTGGTATATTGGACACTAACCTACTCTACTGGCTAGGATGTATTCTATGAGGTAATGACAAAGCACTTTTGTAAGTTGCTTTGAATAAGACTGTCTGCTAAATGCTGTAAATGTAAATGTAAAGCTCATACAGCAGATATCAAACCCTTCCCAACACAGCTGAATGCAAATGCAGTTGAGCTTGTAGTATCGCAGTGTTGTGTGTGTTGGGCTATTTATGTATGTCCATTGAAAATAAATTAAAAATAACTACAGTAACTCAATGACCCTTAAGGCAATGAACTACAGTGAAATATTTCTCTTGTTAAATGCATGAACCTACACACACACAAACAGCCCTACCTGTTTGTCTGTCCCACTTCTATTCTAACACAGACATTTTCCCTTGCTCTGTCCTCTGATGATTACAATCCATTGGCACACACACTCAGACAGACACATGCATACATGTACACACAGACACACACACACACATGCACACCCACTCCCAAGCACACATGTTACATCCACTCAGTCTATTTTGAGTAAACCTGAAACTCAATCTGCATTCGGGTGCTCTCTGTGCCAATGACAGGGGACAGTTAGACTGCACTATTAGATAGAGGCCATGAGGAAATATTGAAGGGTTTGAACCTGAATTATTGCTGTCCTCCAACTCCCCCCTCAAGAGACAAACTATAGACAACCATAAGCAAGCAGTAGAGAAGCTGTAATAGCCTCCATACAGACAAAGATGATCAACATCAGTATGCAACAGCATAAAAACAGAAGAAGAAACCTTTCCAAAGAACCTGGCAAACATTTCCGTCACTGATACTGCTTAAAACAACCAGTCATGCGTGTCCATGTCTCCTATTTCTCTTCTATTTCTCTCCTATTTCTCCAAATGTATTACTTTAGAAAAACAGCCAATTGAAATCAGCTAACATCTTCAGCTACTGCAAGGAGGTGAAGATGGACTGAATCCAAAGCTCTGAAGTTCTTAGCTCTGCATCTTACACGGTGCCCCTTCAAAGAGGTCAATGGAAGCATTAGTTTAGGAACAGAATATCTGAACCTAGAACAGCTTTGTGTGGGTGCAGAGCTAAACAACTGATGTGAGGTAGAGCCAGATGTAAGAGGCTCCCATTTATTTTACATGTACAAATCCACTTTGTTCACTGTTTGATATGAATCTCCCTCTTTTAGAGGGAACTAGGCTATATAATTAAGCATACTACATGCAAAATGTGCACATTTTATATACATAACATACTGCATGTCAAAATGTAATCCAAATATCTCTTTGAAAATTATATAAACATTTATCTTTCCTCAGAGATGAATAATAAATAACATTTACAGCATATGCATTAGGCATATAGCCTTATACGTTTGATGTTTTCTCATTGTTCAGAATTCCTGAGTGAGAAAAAGCTGATAATACTTTTCTCATACAAACACTACCTCAAATCAGCGTTCAAAATTGTATGTGTGCAATATGATCCCCAGAAAAGACTTAAGTGCCCAAGAAATTCCTTGCACTGTAGAAACCAAACATGTGTTTCAGCTATATACAGGATATAGAGAGTGTGTGTGTATGTTTGAGTGCGTGGGATTATAAGTGTGTGCATGTGGGAGTTGAGGGAATGAGGGAAAGTGTATGTATGGGTGTACGTTTGAGTGCATGATTATACTAGTGTGGGCATGTGGGAGTTGAGTGTGTGCATGTGGACACGTGTGTAAGTAGGCTGCGCCTAGCTGGGTGTTAAAGAGTTTCATTCGGACACACACCACATGGCTGAGCTGTAGAAATTAACAGGCCGCTCGTTTCCCGTACACTCGGACTCTGGCCGCTCCTCTGCTAAGCTCTCTCGGCATGCCGATAAAGCCAACAGCATCCATATGACGCACTATGGGCACAGGTGACAGCAGCCTGTCCCAGATCAAGCACTCTGAAGGCACTAATGCGGATGAAAGGAGACACCTGCGTCTCTGCTCACCCCCCCCCCCCCATCTTTCACACTAATTATTACATCCAAAATGGCAATATTGAGGGATGTAATATGCAAACTCCCTGCAAAGTGGCCAATTTAGAGTTCCTTGAGTGGAAACTTGTATAGTGAGAGGAAGAAAGAAAAAAAGCCCCATACGTTTTCATGCTAGCCTAAACTTGTTGGAGCTGTGTTCAGAGGCGGCACCCAGCGCTAATGGCTTAGGGGTATTTCCCTATCACCCATGGGAGGGTTCCTCTTAATGAGGGAAAATGTTTCTGACAAAGTCTTTTATGATAACCATGCAATAAGCGCATTATATGGATTACCTTGCTGAGTGAAATTCAATACAACAGTGGTTCAGCTTTTCAGTTCACATCTGGTACCAGTGTACTGATAATATTTCACTTATATCTCATGCTGGAGAGCATGTTGTAGATTGCTGAGCTGTAATGTGATACAAGCCCTACAGGTCTGTATCGTTTGTTCCCAAAAATGGCACACACGCACGTGTGACACTAAAGTCCAATTCAAAACAAAAGTCAAATGCAACCTCTCACAATCGAGGCAGAAAGAAAGGTGAATATTCTTAATGGTAGTTGAGAGAGACTATGACACAAACACAGAGAGACTATGAAACACGAGAAATTACAGACTGCCAGTTCACCTGAAGCCATTTGGCCGGTTGTGTATAGAGAATCTCACCATTTCACAAAATCTAAGCAAGCTGTTAGGCATGACTTATTCATTCTGCTGTTGGCACAACACTGCCACTCAGAACGACTTTTCTATTCTCTCCAGGAGTCTCTCAGGTAAATCTGCACACAGTTACTATTCACGGTCTATACATTTGGCTACAGACTACACAATGTAAATGTTTCCTGGAAACTTAACAAAGGCCATAATAACAGTATTAAAGGTGGAATTACATCATTTGGAAGCTTCAATATTTCACATACGATGCATCATAAAAATGCTTCAAAAATATTCAAATCCTTCTGACAGAAATCCAATAAAGCCACAAACCTTTTACGAGCTCTAGCATTTTCCACAGCTGAAATATGACACAAGAGCTGTAAAGCACATAATAAACCATCATTCTGGACCAATGGGATTCTAAAAGCTCTGTCTGCAGAGGACAAACATCAAAAAGAAATACACACCAAACCAGATGTCACAGAGCAAACTGCAAAATATAGAGGTTCTTTGAGTTTTTGGGGCACATGTGAATGTGTGTACATGAACATTAACTGAATTGTGCTTTGCCTGGCCATTTTCTTGGGTTACATCAGTGTTGCAACACAAAGATGGCAGGGAGGTATCAGTGGAGGGTTCACTTAGCCCAGGTTCAAGCAGGCAAAATCAATGAACACAATGTAAATATACTGTGTTGATATTCCAATTCCCTTCTCAGAGGTGTGTACTGGAGCTTGTGGAGTATCACTTTCCCCAGACTGTTTAAGCAGACATGATGTATTTCCATTAAAGTGGAAGCACACTCAGTTGAATATGTCATTAAACCCAACTGCCTAGAGCCCCCAGCTAACCAGATAGTACTATTCAGTTATCCTCCTCTGCGACACAGCGCTGCACATACAGAACGTCTGTGTGCCTGTTTCTGTCAGATGTGATAAAAGTGATATACAACATTCTTTTGAACGCTGTTTCACTATATGTAGTGTATAAAGCATAGCAGAGTGCGGTGTCACGCCATTCACTAACTAGATCACCTGCACTCAACACTGTGACATGGTATATGTGTGCTGTACCGGGGGAGGCAGTAATATACCATCGCTGACGCAAAGCCACAGCGTTGCCACAAACTTTCGCAGGCATTAGGACCTTACCTGTGGGCTGAGGCTGGGCCCGAAGGCCGTGCCGGTGGAGGAGGGCCCGGTCATGGAGTGGTGGCCCAGGGGCGAGCTGATCACCGGGAAGGGTGAGGCCATGCCGTTGATGGGTGAGTGGAGCTGACCTGGGGTGGAGCCCACGGAGGAAGGGGTGAGCAGGGCTGGGTGGAGCGGGTGGGGGCCCATGGTCCGGTGACCCGTCGGGGAGCTGAGAGGAGAGGAGGACAGCTGGCCTGATGAGTCTGAGGGGAAGGGGCGGGGAAAAGAGAGAGAAAGAAACGAGACAGAGAGATGAGAGAGAGAGGGAGTGAGGGAGAGAGGATGAGAGTGAAGGAAAGAGAGAAAGTGTTATGGGACAAGTTAGGAGCAAGAAATTATTTTTAATATAGTACCCTATTGCTCAGTGAATAGCACTGGACTGTTGTGCATAGGTGCTTTACTCATAACAAGATTAAATAAGTTCACTCAGTGTGTGCAAAAGTTGAATTAAAAAAAAAATTACTTTCAGGGTATGATCACTGAGAGTATCACGTGTGTATGAAAGGATGCCTGCATGTGTCTGTGTGTCTTTGTATGTTTTCCACTACACATTCAAAGTCAAATACCTCCCATTAAAACTCATTAAGATTAGTTTTAATTCTGAGAGAGAGAAGGATAATTTATTATATCTTTCAATATCATTATTACTATATTATATCCTTCCATAGCCAGGTTAGTAAAATGTTCATTTTAATAAAAGCCTTTGAAGCGCATCCTAAAGAGTGGAGACAAGCAGGCAAAATGGATGTTTATGGTCAATAAAAAAATTAAATAAAACATTTGTTTAATAAAAATTAAGCAGTATCTAAAGTTTTGCTGGTTCCATTCTGCCAACACACCTTATGTTGTGTTGTGTGCTTGTTATGAGTTAAGAGAAGACTGGGCAATATGTAAAGGGTGATAATAAAATGTATTTTATGAAAGAATAAATGTTGCTCATATATGTCAGAGCCTTTATGTTATTCATGAGGTTTGTCTTTATATACTGGTAGCATGTCATGGTAACCCATGGTAATGACTCTCTCTTTTGAGTTCCCAGCTAAAAATGTTTGTGAACCTCTGGATTATGCTATAACAGTGCCGTAGCGTCTGTGCGGAAGCAGATCCAGGAAATGACATGAACACTGCTTTATTAAGCTCAGACAACAACCAGGCAAAATATAACTGAAACTAAGACAGAAAATGTGGTGGGGAGGTTATTAATTAAAATACACACCACAGTGCCAGTAATAAAATACAACCACACCAACTAGTCAAAGGAGAGATGTCTAAACTAAATAAGCCATACACAAAATCCACTAATAAAATAGAACATTTTAAAACTAATTTACAGTCTGCAGGGAGGTGCACGGCATCTGACATTTTCGCTCATTGTGAACAAAGAAAAGGAAGTGAATATGGAAAACACTTTAACTCTACCTCTACACCACCGAAGCAACGTATAGCACAAACAATCCATTTGAAGGATGAAGGTCAATGTCCAGATGGTATAGCTTCATAATAGGTTCTCCTCCCCTTATTGTTTCATTGTTTCAAACATGGCAGGAAAAGCACTGGCGTGTACTGTGTAATGTATCATTGCACTATTCAAGTGAGTAATCTAACCTGGTTGAGAAAACTCCAAAACTACACACTGCAAATAACACTGCCCATTAACCATAATAATATCCACAATGTTTTTGTGTATAGCTTCTTTGTGTGGCCTCTAATTAACAGATCTCCCTGTACGGTAACTGGATACGCTAATAACAACACAGTATATAAGGAGATGTGAAGTATCAAGCGCGGCTATAGTCAGCACAGCTCGTTACTGTATACATTAGTAATGTGATTCTGGCCCTCTGCCCAGAGCTGCTGCTGCCAGACAGTCTTACAGCCTTTTTGTGAGAAAGTGTCTGTGCACAAAAGGATGTTTGAGAATCACACCATGCACCAAACACACACACACACACACACACACAGACTCGCACACATACATACAGCGCAATGTTTCAAGAGTTTGGTTACAGGCTGCACAGTTGCAAACTGTGCATGGGACCACCTCCACCTCATCCACAGATGGCCATCACAGTGCGCCGGAATACCTAGAGAGGTCATTTGCCTGCATGCACTCCATATAAAAAGAACAAACTTCCTTCAAGTGCTACTTTCTATCCTCTCAAATATATCGAGGACTTAGGCAAGTAAAAATGAGTTGTGAGAGCCATGCTACATGCCTTACCTGACAACCTGGACCAGCAAACAATTAAGGTTTGGATAGAAAAACCACTGTGGACCTCAATAGGCCTTCTCTATCAGTAGTACTCGTTGCTATATTGTCACCTATCAGGCTTTTAAATACTGGCTGTTCTAATTACTTGACACTATAAATAACAACTCTTTCTAACCTGGAGATTCTCACTGCCAGTTTATGAAATGATTTCCTTAGAGAAAATGCTGTAAAAACAACACAATCTAAACCCAACCGCTTTATAAATATGAGAAGTGAAATGTTTACCTCATCACCTACAAACACCTACTGGAATATAAACAGAGGATAAACATCACTACACCAATACACATGAGAATGTTTCTCCACTCTGCACATAAAGTCCACTGCTGCTTTAAATTGTCAGTATGAGCTAATATGCTAGTCAGCGGACAGAGAGGCTGTCGACTAGAGGTCAGAGGTAGCCGAGTCAGTGTGGATGCGTGAACAGAAAGTTAAAAACAAGCAGACAGGGTCTTTCCACACCTGAATGAACCTCGATGAACTGCAAGGGATGTAAATTACATGAGATTTTTATCTAAATTTACATAATAACATCAGATTTGTAGGTACAAGTGCATATTGCCTATGCTCTAATGTGCTCTAATTTAGCACATGATGGATTCTGAGTTGGAGCCCACTGAGGTAATGCAGACGGAAAACACCTCAGTCCTGCAGAGCATAGCTTTTTTCTTGTTTTCTAGATCCACTCTGCAGTTTGTACTTGGAAATAATCAATGACAGGTGACTGTAGTGTATTCCTAGTGTAATGTACAGCATAGTGCAAAGTGCATATCATCATTATTGCACATTTTCCACCTTGACGGAATCTGAAGTTGCTACACAGTCGACGGCATTGCTACTGCCCAGTATTATATTGTTCTTGTTCTTGTTATGTTCTCACTTGACATGACACCTTATACTGGAATCTTAGCACCTGGATACTCATTCAGCACTGACATCGTTCTTGACATGTTCCCCCCGTCAAAGACTTTTACTACCTCGTCTTATACTTCCACATGCATTCATATATATATATGAAGTTATATATGTTTCTCATCGAATTTCACTGTACTTGTACAATGTCAATAAAGGCTAATATATTCTATTCTATTCTAATAGGCAAATCAAGGCCTCTTGAGACCTTGAGCAAATGATAAATGACAATATAGCACCTCATTCTTGAAGCGAGTGCAGAAAAGAGTTAATTTTCACAGAAACCATTTTTTAATTTTAAAAGAAGAGATGAGAAATTCTGACAGGCACATGCATGCATGAGCAGTGTCACACACATCTTAGGCAGCGCTTCCATATGTGCTGGAGATGCCTCTTTATACACAACGCTCATGCTCACACACTTTACAGACAAAATTCCAGAGTTTCTACCATCCTACCCACTGAGATCTAATTACGTTGTATATTAGGTCATGAGGCAGCTTCTACTCCCACCTTGGCCAAGTGCTTCCACACACACACACCACCAGCACACACACAGGCTGGCAGCACACACACATGCTGGCACACACACACACACACACCCTGGCAGTGCACACACACCGGCAACACGCTGCATGTGAAGACTTTTGCCAGTTTAATAGCCCAGAAGTAAGCATTCTCATAGTGTAGCATAAAGGCATGTAACAGTGAAACTATTACAATATGCATTATGCACTAATGGAAGTTTGGGTGATGAATGCCTGAAACTTAGGGGGCCATCTGGTACAAAGCAGAAGCCACTCCCAATTACAGCCCAAGTTCTCCAAGTATCTCACCTCCCCTGTCCATAATCACACCTGATACCAACAGCCATCGGCAAAAAGTGTGGGCTGCACTCGCCTAAGTAGATTTGGTATAGAATTCTCCCTGCAAGGACATCTCCAACAGTGATGTGCACAGAATTTTACTTCAACTGTTTCATACTTGGGCTCAAAAAGAAACCACATGCTGAGATAATTGCTTCTTGTCACATGCAGGAATTTGCCTTTGGGCACTGTGATAAGGTATAAAAGAGTTCATGCCCACCTTCACAAAAAAACAGCACTCAACATCTTTTCAGTCTGTCTTTACTCATCCCTGAATGGAACCTTCATGTAAAATCTGATTCCCTTCAAAGGGACAGTGTTTGAGCAGTTGTCCTCTGCCTCACTGTAGATCAGACCAGGATGTCAAGTCAAAAGTCAAAAGACTCTTATCTATTCAGCTTTAATATCTGCGTGGACATCACTTACACAATGGCTGTCTGCAAATGATATCACTGGAGATAACCCTGATAATCCTTTGCTAATAAATTGGAGAAACATTTTCATTGCAAAGGAATGCTTCTTTCCCTCTTCATGTGCTGAACACAACAGCAGTCTCATTTGTGTCTTTGGTCTGGAATCACAGGCAGTCTCTAATGCATCTGAAAAATTAATGACTCTCTTTCCGCCCATGGGTTTTCTTTGGAAATGTATGCCAGAGTACTACAGTGTTTAATTTGGGAAGAATTACTTTAACAAAAATGAATTCATTGACAGAAAACCTATACTGCAGCAACATATAGCTGACTATTCAAATTAAATCTGTTATGGTGGATCATGCCTCTGTGATTAGCTACAGAGTAGCTGTCATAGGTTTTATCAGCAGTGACTTTGCAGGACAACATTGTAGCACCTGTGCAAACCCGCCTTCGAGCCCTGCAAGGGTACTGAGGCTAGACTAAGACCAGATGCAAGTGCTTACATGACCAGTTCAGCAGGACCTATCATCAGGCACCTGTTACGCTGGGCTCTCTTCTTCAGCAGGCAGTCAGTCACATATGTTCAGGGTAATTCAGCAGATTGATTTATTTTTGCACTAGGCCACACGCAGCTGGCTATGTTACCATGCCGTAAAGGTGTTCATCAGGGGCGTTCCTCAAACGTCTCACAACGTGTGGTGAGCAGTACGGTGTATTAGCTTTAGTACGTGTATTAGTACGGAAAGATGGCTGTAATGTTTTTGAAGAATTAGATTCTAGAATAGTAACTACCTGTCTGAATGCAAGGTGTAAAAGGCAGTGGTAAAAACTGTAAAACATCTCAAGCATCTCCTAGATCAATGTGACAGTGTTAATCAGATATGTAGGTCTCTACCACAGAGAGACAGTGCTTTCACTAAACAAGACACCTGTTTGCACTGGGCCGTGTTATCTGACACGATGTTTGTGCTTGCGTGCTGAGAGATGGACTGATAGTGACAGACTCGGGGGAGGAAAACACACAGCTGCGGCACCTGCTCGACTGCTGCTAG
>NC_137501.1:2677500-2702500 GCF_041902795.1 Electrophorus electricus
GTTAGTCTTGAACACTGTATTTGAGCAGATGAAATTTTAACAACAACAACAAATTATAATAATATCATAAAAATAAAAGGTGAAATGAGGTGATTTTGTAATTAAAATTTGATGATCGATTAAGTAAAGTAATCAGTACTTTAAAGGCTGATGGTCTGGGTGACAATGCAAGGTAATTCATTTTCCAAAGTCATGTGAGTAGTCACATGACCAGCACTTGAATTGAATTGCAATTGAATATGTCATTGCAGCTGGATGCCAAAAAAGGCTTTTAAATTAAAATGAAAACTTCTGACAGGCAGCTGATAATCCTGAGGGTATACATGGCTTGTGGAAGGCACACGTGGGAAGACAATGTTGGGCTTGGCTTTGCACATGAGCAAACATGAGCAGTGAGCAGCAGCTTCCCACGTGAGCAGACTGTGTTCTTCAAAGCAGACCAAAGCAAAGATGCTCCCCTGGTGCCACATGGCAAGCACCAAAAAAAAGCTCCAATCTACAGCATCCAATCACTGTGTGCCAAGCTATCCTGGTGCAGAGCACCATTTATCAGCACGATTCTTCATCCAAGTAATGACTGCAAACATACACATTACGAGAGAAAGGGAGAGGGAGGATATAGAGAAGGAGATAGATGGGAAAAACAGACTAAACTTAGGCAGCTTCGGTGACTTCTTAAAATAGTTGTGGAATTCCATCTTAGGTGCCCAGCCATACCTCCACACGCTAAACACAAACACACACACACACGGTACATAGTTGGAAAGTATGTAGGAGAGGGGACTAGGGCAGGGGGTGGGGGGTGGGGGGGGTCGAGAAATGGAGAGAAGGAATCCAGAGAAATAGGAAGAGACATGAGGTGTAATGTAGTCGGGCAGCAAAGGGGGAGGGGTTTATCCTGGGCTGGGAGGAACTCTTGACCCTGTGTTCAACTTCATGGCCTCAGTTCATTCCTTTCACTTTCCCTGTGAGCGCCACACTAACGCTCCCCCTCTCTCTCTCCTCCTCTCTCTGGAGTCCTACAGAGTTTCCTCATAACCTGCCAACCCCCCCCCCCCCCCCCCCCACACACACACCCCTACCCCACCCCTCTCTCTCACACTCATAATGCCTCAATAACTCCCCAATTTAACAATGAATCAAAAATATTTCTAGGTAATATTTCATAAACTTAATGATACTTTTCTTGAAACCTTGCAGTTATGTGTCAAAAAACAAAACAAAACAAACAGTGACAGGACTCCAAATTAAGCAAAATAATTCTTCCCCTTCTCATAATTAATTTCCAGTATTATGGGTGTGCCAGATAGTTCCTAAAATTGATTCCCAGTGTAGCCCGCATACTTTCCGAATTAAATCAACCTACAGCCACTCCTCTGTTGTATGCCTGAGGAAAATGGAGTGCACATGCACGTGCACACACACACACACACGGATTTTCATATCCATATGCAAATCCAGCATCCTGATAAAGGAAATACACAGAAATGGTACTCAGATCACCACAAGAAAAGACATGAGCTTACTGACTACATCAACTGTTTCTGGTTACGTTTGTGTCTGCATGTGTGTGTGTTTGCATCCATGTGTGTTTGGAGAGAATGAACATGTGCAGATCCTCACATATACTGAATAACCAAAATGGAATGATTAACACTACTGAAGCACTGATTGTGCCAAGCTATAGCAGCCAGGCACGGACGAGCATTTCCCCAATACCCTGTTCGCCCTGCAGTGGGATGTAAGAGTGATATATCTGTGGAGGGGATTCATGGAGGGCTCTGCTGTTCCTTTGCCAGGAAAAAAGATATTAAACAGAGTTTTTGAAGGAGTTCACTTTAGAAACATAAACAAAATCTCCTTTTTGTATCTCCTTTCTTTGACCGTCTTTCTCTGTCTCTATTTTCCTCCCAGTCTCTCTCTCTCTTTCTTTTTGTCTCTTCCCCTTTCATAGTTTAATTCATGTGATCATGCTTGCAGAAAATTAGAGAGTGAACTCATTCTGACAGAATGCTGGAAGGCAGTGTGTGTCCGGGCATCATTTGCCGGCCAGATTGCAATACCCAATGACTTCCATAGCCAGTGAATTTTCCTACTGCACTCACAGAGTGGCAGCCCAGAGAACTTTATATAGCACACTAGACAAAACAGAGGGCACAGAATAGCACCACTAAACAAAGCAAATATTATGACAGTTGTGTATACTGGCTACTGGAAAGCAGAAGATAAAAATAAACTTTCTGTTTGGAATGAAATGGAGCAGGTAGCACGTTTATTGAAGTAGTCACCTCTTAGTTGAAAAGCATTCCTGAGACATAGGTTGCATTCACTGTAAGTTCTGATCTCTACAGATGCGTCTCATTCTTAATACTTTTTAACTGAGTAGCAGAGGGGTGTATCCATGAGACCTCCTCGGTGTTTACCTGGATCGCAACCTATTGCTTTATAATTTCCTTATGAGAAATATAAAAAACATGACTGAAAATAGTTTTATCAGAACCAAACCCTCAACAGAAGTACTCTATTTTCTTTGCCTGAAAACTGTCCATATAATACTGGATAAGTCTTATTTAGTTAAAGAGTAACCAAAATTATTTATTGCTCTACAGAAATCATTCTTGCAAATACCAATATACAATGTGCTTTTTACCACAAAAAACAACAAACCTAAGAGAAACATGCAAGCACGCATGTGGAAATACAGACATATACACACACACAATCTCTATTTTTTGTCAGGACAAGAACACACATTTGCATGGGCAGGCACACACACGCGCACGCGCACGCGCACGCGCACGCGCACGCGCACGCGCACACGCACGCACGCACGCACGCACGCACGCCACACACACACACACACACACACACACACACACACACACACACACGCACACGCACACGCACTGCTCCAGCATCCTGTTCCTCACCTCTTCATTGTTCTCCTATGACTTCCTGCTGTTCTATATCACACACATGCTCTAGTATAAACAAGCCTTATAAAAAATGAAAATATGAAAGTCTGAGGGTCTGAGCAAGTGCTATACATGCCAGTCACTGGGCAGAACAACCAAAACGCCAACATTTGCAAAAGGGAACCCATCAGAAGAGCTGGACCAAGCTCAATGATGGGAAAATATGTATCAACATGCATCAAAAACATAAGATTGAGCATGTCTGACACCTTAAAAGCCATCAGAGCAAAAGAGACCAAAAGTACCAGTGTCATCACTGTGCATCACTGGTGAACATTACTGGTAAACATTCCCCCAAAGATGCCTCAGTCAGCCCTGAGGGATACATGCTCACATAGAGGATCCCAGCAGGTCTCACCTCTCAGGCCTGAGACAGTATGTCCCAGTTCTCAGCACTTATACCAAAGACCACAGAACAAAGGAAAGTGAAGAACCCCATGCCAAATCTGACCATGAACAAAGCAAAGCATGTCTGAAACGTCAGATATTCTTGTCAAGAACAAACTGTACCAAAACACAGAAGCTGCCAATTTGAGCCGTTTCTGTCATTAACAGCGGGCAATGTGGAATAGTGTGGAAAATATATTTTTTAGATAAAAGAACATATGTTGAACTATATATAATTAGGTATATAGTTTCCAGAGAAACTGTGTGTGTGTGTGTGTGTGTGTGTGTGTGTGTGTGTGTTTGTGTGTGTGTGTGTGTGTGTGTGTGTGTGTGTGTGTGTGTGTGTGTGTGTCTATGTTTCTCAAAAAATCCCATGCCTGTACTAACTCCTCTTATTTGCTAGTAGTAGTTGGAGTCAAAGGTGAAGCAGTTTAGAGTTATTCTGTATTAGTATTTCTGGGATACATTAATGACATTTTTGGTATTGCTACATGCACATTTTAAGAACTCCAGCTGTTTATTTTTTCCTTCTCTAAGTTCCACCCAGCTCTGGAATATACATAGAGTATATGCACATCCTGGCACGAGGAGAACCGTTTTAGATGGTTCAGTTAAGTCTGTTAAATAACACCATAAGCCTACTGTCTCTCATTCCTATTTGCAAAACAACTCTTCACATTCCGATGGCTGCAAAAACTCCATCCCTTCCTCACTGCTATTAAGACTCAATGACTTTTGCATTGAGAATGAAGACTTCCTCCAGAGAAGTATGAAAATGTGTGAACATTTTCAGGACTGTGGATTTCAGAAGCAAGTCACAGATGATGCATTTGCTCATGTTTTACCTGAGAACAGATGTACTGTCCTATAAACCATCTACTGTTAAGACAACACAAATGTATCATCCTACAAATAAAACAGAATCCTCTAGGATGACACAGAGGCCCTTTTAAAAGATCCTCCACTAATCTCCTACAGACAAGACAAAGATATCAAAGACTTGCTCCTCAAAAGTGAGATAAATGACCATTCTGATAACTGGATCTGTAGCCTGCAACCACTCTAGATGTGCTGCATGTAAATTTATTAATATTAAAATTGATTAATTCTTGCAAAATATGTAATCAGCTTTACATTTGAGAAATAAGAAAAGGAGTGCTGATCATTTTGTTGAACACCTTTGGACCATGAGAATTGAGGATTTGTTATTTCCAGTGGCAAAGCATTTTAATGCTAATGGTAATTGCATTAATAACCTATCTGTCTGCACTGCCAGTTGATGGGATGACAGTAATGATGTTGGGAAATAGGTGATTACAGTTGAGTATCTGCAGTGTAGTGCAGTAAAAGCTGCAGCCTTGTGCCTATGGCTGAATCACAGCCCTCTGTGCTGATATTCAATATAACAGCACTCCCTCTGATATTGCTTAATTGGATACAGTAAATTGACAATTACAGCCAACTAACTGCAACATGTTCTGCATATATGCAGTGACAGATTTGCTTTAAATCAGATATAGAAACAGGTGTAACTTAATTATTTTGTTTAGAATATATATGGGATGTGTAATCACACAGCGGTGTTCCTAAAAGCTCTGATATTTCTATGATCGGAAACCTGTTGAACTAGGTACATATCCATGGTCCTGCTCTGCTATTGGAGACCAGTGGAGTTGTGTGCTAGCTTTATGGTATAATGTACAGACATACACACAACAGCAGGTGACAACATCATTACATATTCATCAATGAAATGTAGCTTATGTGCCTAGAGATAAATAGTGTACATGAAGAAAAACTTCAATTTAAATCAACCCATTTAAAGTGTGAAGACAAATTAGATTAGAAGAAATTGTGTCTTGATTTAATTTTCAGTACTACAATAAATAACTGGATGCCATTTTGCAATAAATACCTCGATGGCATTTGAAAATAACCTCATTTTAATTTTAATGTTTTAAACAACAACAACCTGAAAGGAAAAAATATTTTCATAATTTTTAAATGGATCTTTCAAACCCACTGAACCAACCCAGCCCCATGCATGAAGAATAATTAGGTTATTAGGTACAAAATGGAGCTGCCTCATTTACATAATCAACATGTGAAATTGCCAGTGCAGACCAGACAGAGTGAAACAGAGCTTCACAAGCAAAAACACAAACCTGCTGTAATGACTACTTTGTCAGTGGTGGTGTTATGTTAAGGCTGTTAACTGGGATGGATTAAATGGAGTTTGACAGACCTCAAACATGGCCTGAATTTCAGAATTTTAATGTAAAATTGTCATAAATGTATGTATATGAAACGATGAACAATCAGCAAATAAAGCAAAACAAAACAGCAACAAAAAAAATGACTTAATTGTATTGCACACACAGAACCTATGATCTCAGCAGGACAATCTTGTCTGTGCAGTTTCTACAAAGGAATGTTCTGAACATGAGATGTTGACAGACAGAAATACTGTGGCACCGTCGTTTAAATTCTTTCTTTGGCAACATCACTTCGCCTATAGGACCAGACAGGTATGACCGCTTAAGTTTCAAAGATTCTCAGATTCCTCAGTCTGTAAGAAAACATGAGGCAACTGTGCTGGATGTTTGGCACAGGTTTGATACGTGGTTGATACGTGGTACTGTGTAAATACGCTACAGAGATTCAGTCTCTTTTTATTATGTCCTTTTAAAGAGCAGAACACTAGTATTAATGAAGTTATTTTTATTTTATTTATACAAAACTTTTATTTCTTGAAAACATATATGTGAGTGTTTTAGCAGTAGGATGTGGACTCAGTAGGGACTAGGTCTCATGGACAAAATGTCTGCTATCTCCTATAATGCCTCTTTTCCCTAGAACACCTCATCCAAGTTCTTTAATCAAATCCTTTTGTTCTTTCGACTGTAACCGTAGTAGCTCACACCTGCTCACATATCACATGAACAGTAGTTTGAGGGGGTCATTACTGCATTTTGTATAATTCGTTGCTCTCACGAGAGACGGAATGCAAGGCTTTAAAGGACAACAAAATTGCCACCAGATCTTATTTTGACTCCGCCTTCAGCCCGTGACACATCCTGCAACAGAGTCAGGACACGTGTAGGAATGGGCCAGAACAAGGGGTGCAAGACAGCGGGAGAAAAAAGTGTATTTACAAAATATCTGGAAAGTCAAATGACCATATATGAACATAAAAAAACAGCCTCAAACGTACATGCATTTTGTCGTAAAATCCATAGCAAACACATCTGCCCAGCCTGTGGTCGAAGTTACAACAAATAGCACAATGAGGGATTTAACCTCAAAGGTTCACACCTGGTAATTACACAGCTTCCTCTCTTATTACCATGTCTGAATGTTAGGCACAGACACATGTCTTAACGTTAGGCACAGACACATGTCTCAATGTTAGGCACAGACACATATCTCAAAGGTAGACACAGACACATTCCTCAACGTTAGGCACAGACACATGTCTCAACTTTAGGCACAGACACATGTCTCAAAGGTAGACACAGACACATGTCTCAATGCTAGACACAAATGTAAATTTCTTAGGCCATTATACTGGCCCTGATCCAGCATGCTCCAGACAACGTGTGGAATAGCTACGGCAGTGAAGACAGAGGTCTCTGCAGAGAAAGAGACAGACACACACACACACACACACACACACACACACACACACTCACACACACACACACATGCACTCGTACCAACGACAGGGTGTTTATTCTTCAAATCAGTCAAAGTAGACGGGTAGGTGGGTTTGCAAGCTGAGGCTCCAAATGTCAAGTCCATTACCTCAAAGCGAATTACAGAGCAAAATGATCCCCTTTTACAGGACCAATGGAAAGAGAAAAAGACAGGCCCATAGACCTGTCAATATTGCCCTGTTGTAGTGACCCTTTGTAAAATTAGTTTAAAGGTTCAGGTTGCATAGGGTTTTGAGTCAGGGGGAGCTCTAGGTCACAGGGGGTTCGAGGTCATGGTGAGTAATGCAGAGCTGGGGGTCAGAGCTAAGTTACAGGCCTAAAAAAGCAGAACAGTCCATAGTACAACTTCACAGCCGTTATCAATGAATCAGTGCATACAGTACACAGGGCAAATCATTAACAAAAGGGCTCTTCATCATATCACAGATAGCCTCCTCAATCCTTTACATGAGCTCTCGTGTTATATTCAAAAGCTTTTAAGCAAAAGTTCTTAAATGGCCACACTTTGGGAAGGAGTGAAAGAAGACAGACTTAAGCAATTACAAATCTGTGTCTTTGTGTGTAGGTGTGCGTGTTTGTGTGTATGTGTGTGTGTGTGTGTGTGTGTGTGTGTGTGTGTGTGTGTGTGTGTGTGTGTGTGTGTGTGTTAACTGTCACTGCAGTTTGACCCTTCTGCACAGCCTTGTGTAGGAGCCCACACAGTCTTTGATTCCAAGCCAGACAGTGGCTGGAGGGTGTCTGTGAGATGCTGTCACTTTAAGCAATTAACTTTCTCTTTAAAGGCTCCCCTATAAAACTGACAGCTGCAGACATTCACAAAGGGACCAATCACCTCCTCAGAAACACAAAACTGCAATGCTGTAAACCAAACTGGTTCTCTTTTATTGGGGAGGTCCTGAACACCTCCAAGCCTCCTACAATGAGAGCCGACAGTTCTCCCTGACGCCAATGGACTTGGGCCTCTGGTTAGAACAATCACAGCCTATAAGATCAGTATAAGAAGGGGTGGTCAGATTCTGGGCCCAGAGCTATCATGACAAAAAGTCATTTTAATAAGTTAGAGAAGCTTTGACACAAAATAATGAAAAATTGAGGAGAATTGTACTCCATGGGGAGTGTGTGTGTGTGTGTGGGGGGGGGGGGGCATATTTAAAGTATATCAGTCTTTTTTTCTCCTTATTGGAACATCAGCTGTACTGAATAATTCTTCTCTGATGTGCTCATTGATTTTTGAAGCCTGTTCAGAAATGACACGAATGAATCCTGTTAATTATCATCCGTTAGGGTTACCCAGAACTATTCACAGAAAAGGTTCGCACTTGGTCAAGAGGACTCGGGAATGTTAAATTCTTCAGTCCTTGTGTTCCAGCCGTCCTGAGCTACAGTGCAGCAGCTCTGACCTTTTGAAGTCGTAGAGACAAAGTGTTCGATTTCAGAGGACGGGAGATGACAAACGTGACAGTGCAAGGAATACCAGTAACAACACTTAACGACAAACAAAGACATCGCGAAGTTGTCAAATAACCAAACTCATATAAGTACTGGCGCACATCAGTTAAAATGCTAAGGAAATAATAATAATAATAATAATAATAATACATTTTTGTCTAAGAAATATCTAAATGTGTTTGGGGCAAACATTAACATGTGAGGATAAATAGCGCTCTGGTCGCTTTTTACCGGAGCGCACTCCGAGACTGGAGCGTTTCATAACCTCGCTGGAGTATTCTAAGCACACCTGGGCTGAGCGTTCAGACTAATGCAAAACATGGCATTACTGTTCACATAACGCAAACCATACTCTTCAGTAGCGAAACTTACCTAGAGACAAGAAAGGTTTGGTTTCCATGTTAGCTCATGCCAGCCGCTTTTCCGTATGGATAACAACACGGTCCTCCAGAGGGTTGACTGACAATAAAGATCCAGCACGAACCAACTCAAGTCTGAATTCAGCTGTCAAAAAGCACTTAGTAATAGCACTAACTATCTACTTCTGTCAGCTCCATCCAGTTTGCAGATCGGCTTGCGCTCTATCCTCCTCACTCCTGCTCAAAGTATCTGGCGCTGCCTTGCAGTGGGGGCCTCGTCAAGGGGCACTCCGACTCGTGCAAGCGCAAGTGCATTGACGCGCAAGAAGTAGCGACCCGTAATCCGTTGTCACTGGATCGATTCTGCACAATAAGTAAACATATTAAATCCCTACGGCCACGGAAAGGTTTTTGCTGTGAGGGTCTAAAGTAGACATTAGACATTACAGGCGTGCGAGAGAAAAAGTGTAAAGAAACAGTGCAAAAGCGCAGTTTAAAAAATGCTTTAACACAACATGAAGCACTGCATCGTATAATTCTTTACATTATTTTGCTTTTTATGTTTTCTATAGTTTATGCATTATCATTATTGATTCCTTGAAATAGAGATAAGCACATTACATTCAGCAGTACTTTCTTTTTTCAGTGTCTGAGCATAATAATACTGCCGCATTCTGCACGGAGTTCATAATTCATTAAGGCGCACAGCACATTAAGGATCTAAACATTTACTGGGCAATAGGCAGTGAGCAAATAAAGGCAACTTACTTCCGAAAATAAATTTAAGAGTTTCCATGAATGTGTCCCTGTTGTATGCGAGTGTACATGGGGGAGGTGAGTGACACTTAAGAATTCGTTTCACATTTTATAGTAATTCCAGTTTTTATATTGCATAATTCGGAAATGCCACAATGAGGCGGTATATTTTTGTAACCAATGTGAGCAAAATCAGCTTTTATAGAAATTGCGGCGATAAAGTCCTTTATCCGTGGTTATTTCACATCTACATACATGTGCAGATACAGACAGAGTACAGTGAGAGCAAGGAGTGAGTGAGGGAGAGATAGATAGAAAATATTTGAAACCCACAAGACATCCTTACAGAATACCAATGAGCCTAGAGACATTGCCTCGCTACGACACACACACTTTCTTCTACGCTGTTGCATGCTCTCTTTGAACAGATACACGTGCTCCTTAAGAATGTGGACACTATATAAAAGAGAGGAGCAATTATCTTTAGTCCAAATTTAGTCCAAATAGCCCCTGTCATGTCTTCAGGAAATGATGTGTGTTTCTCCTTGCATACGGGCAGCCTTCATGTTTTCTGAGTGCTTGAGCTAATCCTGACTTTGCATGAATATGTATTGTGCTACGATAGCTGTACTGCTTGTGGAGATTTGGGAGGCTTGGACAAAGGTTTTAGTTCAGTGAAGCTGAAACTGATTTGAATAAATTTGATTTGAACAAGTTTTTGAACATATTTTTGTACTCCAGACTTCATTAGTGAGTGATATGCATTTCTGAAAAGGAATCTTTCCAAAAATAATATATATGTGAATAAATGGGACACAGAAGAGCATTAAATGGAGCTATGAGTAGAGTGTTTTATGTATTAGTTTATTTTGTACACATATCACCTGAGAGCTTCGCACTGCAGCTGGGCAT
Organism: Electrophorus electricus; assembly: GCF_041902795.1. NCBI lineage: Eukaryota > Metazoa > Chordata > Actinopteri > Gymnotiformes > Gymnotidae > Electrophorus > Electrophorus electricus. The sequence goes on from NC_137501.1 coordinate 2,688,055, forward strand.
GGCTGGGGAAATGGATGAGAAGAGAGTCAGAGGTTACGACGACGACCCGCATGGTCCCAAGCCCTGTCGCACTTCCCAACTATCATCCACCGAGGAGAAGGAGCCCTGCTCATTTTGGTACATCCCCATTGCCACTCCCCGACACTGGAAGGTGAGCCGGCCCATGCGATCCTCTCCGCCCCGCCCACATCCCGATTGAGAAGCACTTTCTCACAGTCCTGGGGCCTATTGCTAACCTGGGGGTGTCATAGTTTGCTTGAAGGTTCTCTGATCTGAAGATTCTCTGTTTAAATTAATGGCTGGCCTCGAAGGCAATGCCACTGGACATCTGAATTTAGTAAGTCCTTGTTTTGTTTTCAGCCAATCGTAAAAGCTCGTCTATCTGTGGCAGAAGTCTTCAACAAGCTCACGACACAGTAAGTGTTCTGCACTGAAATGTAACTACATTCTACAGTGGTAACATGCATTATGTGCTGGTCTGCTGAGCTTGGTCAGTTGAGGTCTTGGGTTCACATTCCTCATCGGGGATCAGGAGTCACGAGCAGCCCTGAGGTCAGTCTCTACTGTTAACTCATACTCTGTGGGAAGAGACACAAACAGACAAAGACAAATGGAAAGAATAGAGAAAGAGAGTTTTATAACACAAAATAATTAGCAAAAATAATAAAAGTGAACATTTTTAATTTATTTATATATATGATTATATATATTATATATATATATATTGTTCATTCTCCCAATTAATCCATCCATGTTACAAATTTCAGACACACTGCACCTCATGACAGTATAATAATAACTTAATCACATAATCACAATGCTCTCCACAATTGAATTCCCAACATTTCGATAATACGTGAGAGCAAAATCTCTTAGTTTCACCTCTGTAACAGTGCGATCAGTCATATGGAGTAGGACTTCCACCAAAGCCAAGCAACCAGCAGGTGAAAAGGCTGAGAGGCCTGGCCGCAGGGCAGCATGTTCGCAGACAAATTGAGATATGGCTTTCTGACCGATCTCTCAGGGATCAACGCCAAGTGCAGGGACTCAGGGGGCTGTGATTTAGTGCGTCTCTCTCTCTCTCTCTGTCTCTCTCTCTCGCTTTCTCTCTCTCTCATACTTTCTCTCTTCTCTGCCCCCCTCCCTGCTGGGTAGTCACCCTAGAGGAAAGAGAGGGGTAATCAGGCCTGTCATAAATCTCCACACTTCCTTCTACTTCAAGGGAATGCCCCACCAGCGCACAGCCCATTAAACCTGTTTTCCTCTGGACACACAAACACACACATGCAAACATACACACACACACACACACACACACACACACACACACACACACACAAACACTTGCTGTCACGCAATCATCAGTGGACAAATCACTTTTTAAAATAGTCTTTTGTTTCTTAAGATTCTATGAATTAGTGATGGGACGCTTTCCCATCAAAATCATCAAAGCAAGCTGTTGGTGGATGAATGTGAAACTAAAATATTAAGTCCAGAGGGCTTCAAAGAAAGGGTCCAGTATCAGAGCCCAATGAATGTCAGACCATCCCAAGCTCTGACCGTAAATCAGACATACATACCACATTATTATCAGAATTACTCTTAAAATAATTCAGAAGTAGATGTCTTCCTGTAGATCATGGATGAGTTTTTGATTACTACAGGAAGTTGTTTTTTTTTCGGGGGAGGGGGGGGGGGGACATGAATTTGGGTAATTGTGGAGTGAAGTGTGTCTGACTGCTCCACAGCCCCAGATACCTGGCACACGGTCCCTCACTGTTCGTCTCTACCAGCTCCTCCAGATGGTCAACTCCCTGTGAACTCCGCAGGCTAGCAACACCGAGCAGCACGCATGCTCTTTCGCTGTGGCCCCATCAGACGCTGAGAGACAGAGAGCGACCAGCGGTTAGGAGACAAGTGGGGCACAGACCTGAAAATACACGCAAGCGTTCACACGTGTCCACACACACACACATACAACCATAGGGGCCAACTCTAACCATAAACTCATGGTGGCACATCTGCTTTTCATTAAGATCTCTACTTCTCTTTTCTCTCTCTTTTCCTTCTTTCGCTCTTTCTCTCTGTCTCTGTCACACACACACACACACACACACACACACACACACACTCACACACACACACACACACACACACACACACACACACACACACACACACACACACACACACTGTACATTCACAACAAAAGTCTGCTTCACCTCAAAGACCTGTCAGCAGTTAAGACTTTCTCAGGAAGTCAATGCAATGAGTTCAAGGAAGAGAGAAGGAAATGGAGAGACAAACAGAGAAAGAAAGAGTGACAGAGAGAGAGAGAGAGAGAGAGAGAGAGAGAGAGAGAGAGAGAGAGAGAGAGAGAGAGAGTGAGTAGAGAGTGAGGCAAGCAAAAGGACACCATATGGAAGGGGTGCTCTGAAAACCACCTGGCTCTACAATACTGGAGCCAAGTCTGTTGTGTTAATGACCTGCCTTTAAGTAGGTAAGGTACAAATGAGATAGGCTAGCTGGATTACACTAAACTAATTAGACTTAAAACTATGGGAACACATTTAAGTACTTTTTTTGCTTAAACGTTTTAGTTTGGTTAATATGCTCTCTATTCACGTTAAAGATACATAATAAAATATATATTTAAACACCTTTTTAACAATAAAAAAACAATTGTTGCTTGATAAGCAGTAGCACAATCATAGCTCTCCTGTATTTAATGTGTGCTCACGTGCTTTGTTTAAAGACATCCCAGATTTACAGCGGATCCATCAGCGCTCCGCTGCCTGTCGTCCCTCAGAATGTCCTTTGGGGACCCCTTTAGCTGAGATTCTGCCATTTTGTAATAGTTTGGAGAGACCACAGCAAGGCGAACTTCACCCGAGAGTGGGTCAGAGTCAGGTCATTTCGCTCCACTATCGTCAGGCAGCGAGCCTCCTTGTAGCCTGCTTGCCTTCTCTGGGTCCAGTGAATGGGAATAATTTGAAACCCAAGAGTGGGACTTTAGTGTTGTCTGATGCCGAGGTGACAAGGTCCTGGGTCACTTTACCTGTCCAGATAAAATCATATTTTAAAACGATGTCACGTGAATTTTTCAACAATTAGAGAAATATAACTTTTTTTCCTTTCTTTACAAAATAAATAAATAAATAATTCATAGCCCTGAAACAATTAGCCAATAGCATATAGCATTTCTCAGAGCCTATACAGGCTAAAATTGTTCTGAAAATATTTTATGAAGAAAATAAAGTTTCCTCCATAAAATGTGATCATACAGTACTACTTTCAGCAGTAATTTATCAGACATTTTAGTGAAAAACGTAACTATTTTAAATGGGTTTTTTTCTATTACCATTTTAGAGTTCTAAAACACTTGTAAAAACGTTCTCAGTGTAAATATTGTAAAATAAGAGGGCTGCTCAAAGATTATACACAAATATGATGAAGAATTTCTGTTTTTCAGTGGAAAAAAGAAACAACACACGAGTGACTAGAACATGTGCTGTGTGGAGTGAGAAGCCAGAGTGAAAGGCACCGCCTCCAGAACAGAGTCCTCACTTTCTCTAGCAATCAGCTTTCCTACTTTCCCCAATATGCAGAGGGACCACAGAGTATGTATTTAATAAATAAATGTATTTATTCCCAGAAACGCATATTAATATGATTTCATATTAATATGAGCTCATATTAATATGATTTTTCTTGATAAATGATCAGAGCCATGAGACTGTGCCACAGATCCACCGGGACAAAGAACAAAGTCACCTCTAAAACATGGGAAAACGCTAGATGTGCAACTTCTGCTCAGTTTTGCAACCTGGGTGGCAATTTTAGCCTTTGTGTCTCTGTCATTCTACCGTAGTGCTATACAGTATAAATGGTTACATTGGATACATGCAAATGTTGAAAGGTGTTATCAGTAAAATGACAAATGGCAGTATACTCTGTGTGAGAAGCATTGTGTTTGAGCAAGTAGTTTGGGGGAAAAAGTTTCCCCAAATTGTATTTTACTTTTCAAGTTCCAGATTGTTCATACAAGGGCTCATGAAGGTCTCATATGCTCTTGATTGGTTGGTATGGTATGGTATGCCATGCTTGGCTGTTCTAACTGGCTACATCAGGAATGTTGTCTAAACTAATACCGCGCTTGTGGATTTTGTATACAGCGTTCCTTTAAATGAAGATGCGTCCTGCGATCATTTGTTCGCTCCTCAGTCATTTTGCTTTCCATATGGCAAGCTGTCATTTTCTGACAAGCTGAAAACAACTCGATGAGCCAGCCTGCCTGCAGTGCTTATGCAAGTCATGCTCAGGCATGCCCCCCTGCACTACTGCATTGAAGTTAGCTATCAAGCGAGCGTTGCTTTCTCCTATCATGAAATACTTTTACATGACTTTTACAGGAGTCTTGAAATTTGTGTAGGTGACTGATCTCTGTTATCATGCTGAGCACTGATAAGGTTTGCTAAATGTATTTATCTAACACCGTGCATGATAGAAGTGAAGCTATATGACGCGGGGTTTTTTTTTGTATTCTTATTCTTGATTATAAACAGCATAAACTGGGATTCTGAGCCTATAGCCTATATTCCCTGAGGTTAAAAGAAAAAAGGCTCTTAGCAGCTAAAGCAATAATGGCATTCCTCTGACTTCCTCTGATTACTCTACGCTCTCCAGACATCATATGTCATTGTTTTCACTGAAGAAAGAGGAAAGGAAAAATGATAAAAGAGAAAAAAACGGACCTGCCTTTCTTGTCAGACTCACAATAAAATGTTTAACAACACAATATCAAAAACAGAGTTAGAATTTTTTTTTAATTGTTAGTTGAGTTATTAAAACGTTCTTTTCGCCTCCTAATTACATGAATCAAATCAACACACACCGTAAAACTGTAAGGCAGCCTAATGGAATGTAAAACCCAAATGATATTTTGTTTCACAATTCTACTCTATTTTTAAAACTCTGTCACTCTGGAGGGGGTGTCTATAAATAAGATAAACAGTGGTGGTGGATGATGACACCTGCTATGTCACTGTTGGCCTGTGGGTGAGAATGTTGCTGAAAACAACACTTTTACATCCCCTCTATACATCAGTTTTACCAAGACAACTCACTTTGACAAAATGTTTTACTATGACCCATTACAGGATTATGTACTGCAGTGTGACCAAGAATAAGAAATTGTGAGTGGTTTCGAAATCTGTGATAAAGGGTCACATGAGAAATGCCCATGACTTAGGAATGAATGCAACCTTTGACAAAGCACCCACGCACTGTGATTAACTTCAGAGAGCATAACGGTGAACTGTATCCATGCTCAGTCCTGTGCATCACACACAGTTTTCCATTCAATGTCATCATATCAGTTTGATTAGCACCTGAATGTTTTATTCTGGGATTAAATCAATTTGACATTGGACTGATTCTATATTTCAGTCACTGATGTAATAAAAATATGAGCACACAGAGTGGAGCTGACTACAACCTGGAATTTCAGAACAAATTCCTCCTTATATGACATATTTCCCTTTGTCACGATCAGTCCCTTCCATGTTCCGTGTTTTCCCTGTCATGTGTTTAGTTCCGTTCCATAGTTTCGTTTTGTTCTCACATTGATTGCGTACACCTGTCCCTCGTTTCGAGTTCGTGTATTTAAACCCTGTTGTGTGCCTTGGTCGTTGCTGTTCATTGTTTGTTTGTTTGTTTCGTTGTTTCATTTTTTGAATTAATGTTTGCTGGTCGTTTGTATTTCGTGCCTGTGTGTTTATCTTAGCCTTCGTGTTGCCTAGTCCTGAGTGTTCCCTTGCCTTAGTTATAGCCTGTTTCCCTAGTTTGCCTTCGTGTGTTTTTGTTTTGTAATGTATCCCAGTACTCTCCGTGTCGGCTATGTGACCCTGGACTGCCTAAACGACCCTGATTTTGGATTTGCCCCTATTAAATCTCGCTCCTCCAGCACATGCCTCCTTACCGCTCAACGCTACACCCTTGATAATTCATATGTCTCATGGAGCTAAAACTCCAGTAATTATAATGGCATTGCTAGTTTTGTGCATGCTCAGAAAAAAAAAAAATCCACAGCATTTATAAAAAGTTATTTGACCTAACTGTCTCTTTATCATTTCCTCCTCTATTTATAGGAGGAGATGGTCTCATCTTCACATGACTGCACCAGGGCAAAGGCAGTCTGAAGTCATTCATTTTCATTCAAGAATGACAGAGTTTGTAGGAGCAGGAGAAAGAGCATTGTGGTTATAGTAAATGACTGCACAGTGTAGTCACCACTGGCCGGTTACCTCACATATGAGAGTCACACTTAACTTTCAGAATGTCTAACATTGCAGGCGACTATTTAGCACAAGACATCTTTATATAAACATGTTTCTAAATTCAAATTTGAATATGTTGGTTGTTTTTTTTTCCAGGTTCACCACAACCCCAATTTTCAGAGGACTATTGAATATTGAGACTATTAATAATAACAAATCATTAAAGAGGGAAGACAAAAAAAGGAAATAATGATAACAGAAATTAAAATACAATAATAAAATTCAATAATAAGTATTTACAAGAAGATCAAATTAAATTAACAGATAAAATTAAATAGATAAACACTTAATATATTTAATTAGTGGTTACAGTATAATTAATTAGAATTTAGAATCATTGTTTAATGGGTCTGTGAGGGAGAGGGGGTGAGTGTGTATAAGAGAGAGATCGTAACTGGGCCAGAGAATATTAGTTTGTAGTGTAAATAGATTATATGGTGTATTACAGGGGGCTAGATGTGTCTGCTTTCCTTGTGGTGTTTTTACTGGGATGGTCACTGTTGTAGATAATTGATGAGAAGGTGTCCGGATAAAGTCAAAATGAGCATTTTTTTTATGGATACCTATAATTTTCCCATTGAAATGAAGCCCCTTAGTAAGTTTTTCCAGTGAGTAATGGAGATGGTATTTTTTGATTTCCAGTTCATGAGGATAGATTTCTTGGCAATGGTTAATACTGTAAATATTGCTATGGAAGATTCCTGATGCATCTCCCAGTAGACATTGCTGGAGATAAAGACAGAGGGATGTTTAAGGAGTGTTATAAGAAATTTGAAACTTATTGCCAAAATGTTTTATAGGTGTACAGTGTCATATGGCCTGTATATAATAATCTCTGGTGTTTTGTGTGCATTGTGTACAGATTTCAGAGGAGGTGAATCCCATTTTAAATATCTTGTGCCTGGTGTATTGTATTTTCTGAATGGCTTTGTATTGGATAAATTGTAGGTAATTGGAGATTATTAAAAGAGATTATTCTTGCACATTTGTGTACAGAAATCAGTTCTGGCAATGATCTTCTTTCCATTGTCTGGTCAGTAGGATTATTGTTAGATCTGATTTTTATATTATTTTGTGCAATTTAGATAGGAATTTGTTTGTAGTTGATGCACTGTTAGAGTCTGAAATTGGCCCAGGGTAGATATAATGTGTTTTCTTTTAATTAGATTTTTGGAGAGCATAAGAGATTTTAGCTGATGGAATTTGAGAAACTAATTTCTGCTAATATTGTATTTATAAGAATGTTGTAATAATGCTATATTTCATGGGAGGTTGTGACAGTGACAACAGTGTTATTGTGCTTGCGAGCTGTGTTAACTTTATGAGTATATGCCATAACATTTAAAGTTCTTTAATCAGAGTTGTTCCAAATGGTAGATTTGTTAAAAATATTCCAATTCAAAGGCATCCTCCTTTCATCACTTTCAGAGTCACACAGCATCTCTCTCTCTCTCTCATACGAATGAGTACAGAAACCAGACATTACCCAAGATCCCATATAACTTCCTCCCTTAATGGTTTCCTGCATCAACAGCCCCAGACTCAATTCAAACATAATTCAAAACAGAATACAAATGACCTCAGTGATGAGTTCGAGTAATGGAGGACAAGGCTAAAACCCTGGGCTTTTTAATCTCAGCCCATATGTCATCACCATAACTAATGTGCTGCATTCTCAAAGTCCTGCTTTGTGCTGGAACATGTGCTTAGTCCTAATGAAAAAAAAAAAATTGGTTACAGTGGATTAATGGTCTTCATGTATTTATGCCTTGCACAGCTAGACCCTGAGCAGTAAGTATAGCTGTGAAGTTGTAGAAAAAGACATGCGAGAAAGAAGCTCAAGTCATGTGTTAAAAGGTTAACAAAAAGGGAAGCTGGATCAGCAGGATATCTCAACTGTGTAGCCAATAAGTTCTCTTTTCATGAATTGTGTAGTAACTCAATATACGGAATTCTTTCTTTTGGTTCTCTATTCCACCCACAAAATACTTTGGAGTTATGTCCAACCGTTTGTCTGAAACTTTGCTCAAACACTAACCAGAAGTATCTCTCAGAGGTAACATTAGACAGAATTATGGTGCATTATTTCTGCCCATAGTTTCCTCCACACCGTCTGTTAATGGTCCTAAGTGGTTTTCCTTTGGGTTTTTGCAACTTTCATAGACCAGACCCTGGCAGAGTCAGTCTTACTCATTTGCGAACATCTGCACAAAACTTCAGGAGAGTGATCACCCAATGGCAAAGCCCAGACTCTAATGCACTTTGCAATGACCTCTGACCAAACAGGTCATAGCAGTCTCTCACAAACTACACATGAAAGTTAATACAGTCAGAGCGAAGTTGCGCTGTTATAATGCAGTGTAACAGAGCACTGTGAGAGATGCAATTTCCTGAAGCCTTGATGCTGAGGCAGTTTAGCTTGCGGTTTGGATGTATATTTCAGAGATTAAATGGGGGATTGTGGGTGGGTACGGTGTCTAGTGATTTTGGTCTGGAGCTTTGCCAGTAATTTCAAATAATGTGTCATTTTCCCATATACAAGAGTGGGACTATGTTTGCTGCTTCTGATCTCATCATTTGCATCTCTGAATGATGGGTCTGTGTCTCATAAAAATTCAGAAAGGCAAATATCAAACCTCCTATTACCAGAACACATGTTGGTCGAGAGTTTTCATTATGGAGAGCATATTTTCTTTCAAATATTTGTCGATTCTACGTTTTTCCGATACCACAATAAGTGACACATTCTTAAGGACTTATTTTGCAATACATCACCCAGCAGCAAAGTAACCAAGCTAAGCGAAGCAATTAGTGATCATGCTTTTAAATAATAATCCTTATTACAAGATCAGGGAAGCTCAGCCTGATTTTAACATTTTATATGAATTATAAAAGGCTTCAATTACTGAAGCCATCACACTCCTGCGTATCTTTCCATGCTATTTGTGGCTCATCACCGTCCCACAGTTTATGGTGTCAGTGTGACTGGTGCAGCCACCTAGACCTTGCTAATGGGATGCAGGCTTCATTTAGCACCATAGGTGCGTTCTCTGTTGCACAGACTGCAGTGTCTCCTCTGTGTAATCCAATACGGAGAACAGGATTACTAAACAGAATGGATTCCTGGCTTCTGCCTGACTATGGGCCTTAACAGTCTCTCTGAAATGCAACATTAACTGTAAAGCAGTTCACATTCAGTCAATGAATCATACAACTCAGCAATGTGGTATGTGTTGGTAATGACCTGCATTCAGGGTCTGAGGTGAATACAATACTTTTATTAAATGTACGGTTTCTGTGTTCTATTCTACATTCTGTCAGATTAATGAAGTGGTTAAGAGAGACCAATCTCCCTTGTTTTTCTCTCTTAATTTAACATGAAAGATGTATGATGACTTCATATAGACTGCACAGTCTCAAGGTTTTCCAGTATCTGATGACCTTTGGCCATTGCATGTATGGTCTATTGTTCACAGACAATATCAATTGGGGGGAAAATATGTTAAATAACAATCATGGGGACATTAGAACAGCACTGTAACAGAAAATGAGGAAGATCTGGATGATTCAACAAGAGAATGTGGAAATCCCAGAGTTTATTAAAAAGCAAGAGCGAAAAGACAAAAGAATAAATAGATGTGTTTCTTGCTACATGTTCAAAGACTGATCCACTCTGACAGCCCCAGTCTCTGGCGTATATGTGTGTGTGTGTGCGTGCGTGCGTGCGTGCGTGGGTGTGTGTGTGTGTGTGTGTGTGCACCCTTGAGATCTGATTAGCTCCCACCATGTTAGACAACATTAAACCAGTTCCTTTGCAGTGTGACTCCACATCATTGTGTGTGAACTAAAAGAGTGCTCTCGCCTCATTATGAGCAAATCTGGCTTCTCACTGGAGTTTTACACTACTACTACTACTACTACTACACACACACACACACACACACACACACACACACACACACACACACACACACACACTGACCCTGACCCAGTGAGCTCCAGACAAATTGTGGAAGACAGAAGCCTCTTCAGACAGACACATACACACACACACACACACACACACACACACACACACACACACACACACACACACACACACACAAAACATTTTCAATGATTGATAAAATTATTTTTTTTCTAACAAAAACTTAAAGCATTTGATTCATGATCAGTGACCAGTAAGCCTTTTAGACATAAATGTTTTAAGAAAGGTTGTAGCCCAAAATCTGTCCTAGTACTTTTAGTTTGTGGCTTTTCTTGGTCTAATATACTTTGACAACCCTATTGTTATAAATATCACATGAATATTATTTGGTTTAGCCAGTCAACAAAGAACAATAGCCAATGGTAAGATATATGGCCCATAGGGTGTCCTTGTTGATAACTAGAATAGATGCAACCTTAATGTTTAAAATGGCATTAGGTCTAATAGTGCAACAACCAAATGCAATACATGGTGACACTGAAAATGTTTTGATACACCTTTCTCTCATTTATTCCCAACTGCGATACTCCAATCAAAATACTCCAAAACTCCATGTAATGAGAACCACAGATGTGAAACATGGTTCCAATAAACAGAGAAAAAGTACAATAAGTATCTGAATGTCATTAGAAACCAAATGCACCATTAGGCTTTAGTGTTTTATTGACTAATTACTTTGTAGTAATAATTACTAATTATTTGTATAAATGTCTGACATCAAGGCCTAAGTAAGTATTCTATAACTTCTACCTCAATTTTGGTACTAGCAGTAGTCTAATTGATTATTCAGCAAAAAACAGGGCATGTTTACCAGGTTATCTTAACAATAGCCTTCTGTTTCCCGTGCTGGTCAGTTTATTTATTACTGTATGATTTCCTTTGTTTTTCTTGTTACATTCGTAAAATGGTCCTTGATAAAGAATGAATGATCCTTCTGAAGGCTACCGCATTTTAACACAACTTGTCTCATGAGATGTACGTTAACCGGAGCGGTGACTTTGAAGCCTTGCCAAAAACTTTCCTCCGGTAATTCATACGGCCTCCCGCGACCTTGTCAGAGTGCTGTCTCAGCACTTTTCCTCTGCTCATTTCTGTATGAATCATGAGGCGCCTTTGTAGATAAAACAGGCGACTTGTCACAACCTAAAGGGAATGAGAGCTGTGTGGCGGCGCAAAACCATTCGCTGCGTTTTATCAAAAAGCTGGCCTAAGCAACCATATATTTATATATATATAAAGCTGGCCTAAGCAACCATATATATATATATAAAGCTGGCCTAAGCAACCATATATATATATATATATATATATATATATATATATATATATATATATATATATATATAAAGCTGGCCTAAGCAACCATATATATATATATAAAGCTGGCCTAAGCAACCATATATATATATATAAAGCTGGCCTAAGCAACCAAACTAAAACAGAGTTCTTTCTCTCGAATATATGTATATATATATATATATATATATATATATATATATATATATATATATATATATATATATATATATATATATATATATATAAGAATCAGGTTATTTGTTTGAATACAATTTAAATATATGTAATCAACCATAATTCTAAAAGATTGCTGGGTAAAGGAGACTAAGACAACACAAATTAGCTGAATATAATGGTCAGACACGTTCAGAGATGCCAATTTCACAGCGAGGCGCTGACGTTTGCTTCAACAGAGCGAGAAATGCTGCCACCTTCTGACTAATTCTATTAGTGCTCATGAGTGTTGTAAGGCAATCTTAAAGAACATTTTAGGTCACTGCAAAGGGTGACATGTTTTTGCATGTTTTATGTTTATGTATATGTATGTATATGCATATGTATGTATGTGTATGTATATGTATGTATATGCATATATAATCAGAAGAAGATTCCAGGTGAGTAACTGCAGTGTACCATTGCAAAGTATGTAGAGATATTCAAAATTGTAGCGTGTGTGTGTGTGTGTGTGTGTGTGTGTGTGTGTGTGTGTGTGTGTGTGTGTGTGTGTGTGTCTCCCTTTGTGTTTTTATTCTGTTGCTTGTAGTAAGTGCAAAAATGAAGATAATAAGATAACATTTTATTGATCCCGGTGGAAATTATTATTATTACCACATCATTATAAATACATAAATAATAGCAATAAATACATTACCGTGGACCTGGTCATTGCCCCGGTCATTCCGTCCCAAAGGTAAAGGATAAATATCTATTGCTATAAATTAAAAGAGGTGCATTGGTCAGGGAATAAAAGCGCTGCTTATGGGGTGACAAAGGGTGACAAATGTTTTAGCACGGGTTGGTAAGAGTCCAAGATAGTATTCAAATGCCAAAATAAAAGTATCGTTACGTTACCGAATCTGTAGGTTAGACATAAAAATAGTCCAAAACTTTTTTTATAGCAAGATTTTAAACGTAGATTACGCAGATTAACGTAAGAGAGAGCAAGAAAAATAATTATGCAGAACTTGCTGCAATGCCTGACGCGAGCTGTAAAAGTGAAAAACGATCATATTTCGTTCACAGAATTTGACCCCAGTGGTGTATTGTACAAAAAAAAAAAAGAAATACCATTGAAGATATATCTAAACTGATTTTCACTTTTGAAATATGTTTGAATTACCATCACATTTAAACTCATTTAGACTGTTCAAAATATAGAGATCGTATGTCGATCATTACATAATAAACCGTAGCGGTGACGAAGATTTTGGGGGGTGAAACAGAACTTGTGTTCACAATATGACATTGTGTATCCATCGATATTTTGTGCATGGATATCGACTTTGCTCATGCGGACTTCCGAAGAAAAGTTCGAGTTTGCTGTGTGGACTTCAGAGCAGTAGCCACTTTATTGCGAGTAAGACCGTAAGCAAGCGCAGTGCCTGTAACAGCGACCAGTGGCCTCCAGAGGCGCTGTTGCACAGGTCGGAATCGCAGCAGTGTATCCTGACTCCGGGCAGCTCCTCCGTGTGGCAGTGTCGCGACGTTGCGCATCCACTGGTCAGCACAGTGCCCGACGCAGCTGAAGCGACGGAGATAAAATTAAGTTTGAATAGTTGTGAATAATTTAAAAAAAAAAACAATTCTGTGTACACGTTCACACATCCATACAAACAGACACACACACACACACACACACACACACACACACACACACACACACACACACACACATCCCAAGAAGATTCCATTCCAGTGTAGTGGAGTACACAGACTTTCCAGAGAAACAGGAAGTACAGGAGCATGTACTTACTGCTCTCTGTTTTAATGCAGAAGCGCTGCTTGAAGCCTTTGTGGGAACGGGAGCAGGTAATGACCTCTGGGCTGGAACATCCGACATCAACATACCTCTGCCCCTCAACAATGTTGCAGGCATAACACTGCAGGCCACTGGCTACAAAACACACAGAACCCCCAAAAGATCATTATCAGTGTCACAGAATCTATCTATCTATCTATCTATCTATCTATCTATCTATCTATCTATCTATCTATCTATCTATCTATCTATCTATCTATCTATCTATCTATCTATCTATCTATCTATCTATCTATCTATCTATCTATCCAGGACATTCCATACTTATTCCATACTTATTATGTGCCTATATACAGTGGATACTGTATTATTTCAATTAAGAGGCAATTCCCTACCCAGGTTAGGAAAGTAGGAAAACGAACCTTAAACTGAGAAGGTGGAATATACTGGCAGTGTACCTGTTACCACAGGCAGGCAGGGAGAAAGACCTTGTCTTATCTATTTTATCTTATCTACCTTATCTTATCTACCTTATCTTAGGCTTGACTGCGTTCACTTCCTGCTCTTATGTCAGCCTGCCCCACACTCATGCTCTAGCTTGCTGACAGATGTGGCATGAGGTGCACAGTGGCACCATCAAACGCGAATGAGAGGCTGTTCAGCTAATGGTGTCCCTGTGCACTGTACTGTAGAAAGGGAATTACATCAACCTTTATGTGTGCTGGAAAAATCAAATGCTCAAGCCTCTCAGCCAAGAGGTTTTCTTTGATTTGCGTTATTGGTTGAGGCTATATTATTTTTGATGATAGTATGAAATATTAATTATTATTCACCCATACAGTA